>NC_143575.1:36992289-37149398 GCF_048544385.1 Mastigoproctus giganteus
AGGGCAGTTAATTGCAAATTAAGAGTGCATTGCTTAAGCATTGGGATATGATGTAGCCAGAGAGGATGGGGGTTATCTTTGTGAGTTTTTGATGCAAAGTGAAGAGATTAAACTCAAACTTTGCATTCTGATGGCCATGTACAAAATTTAAGAACAAATACTCAGCTGCCCAGATCAGTTCTAGAGCCTACACTCGTGCATCAGACAACACAGAAACAACCCTAATGGCAGGCCGTAGCCAGGTGGGAAGGAGCAGCAGTGCGTAGCACACGCTTCTTGATTAGACCGGGGTTCGAGCCCGTCACCACCAAATACGGAGGATGCGGAAAGGTCAGGGAATGACCACCGCATATCCCGGAGCAATATGGCCTTAGTTGCTAATGCTCCTAAAAACCAAAATAACAACAACTAATGGCAGGAAGCACTGGTCCCATAGGAAGTAGCTATTGTGGGTGACTGTTGTCAAGGGAATGGGCAATATATTGTGCAAAAAGGATAGGTGAGATAGAAACAGGGTTTGTCTTCCACAGCTAAAAGTTAATGACATAGAGTAGTTATCATCTTTTAATGGCACAAAAGCTGATGCACACATTGGTACTAATTATATTAGCCTAGTAGTGGTTGTGTCGAATTTGCGGAAACCACAACCGTATGTGGGTTTATTTATTTATTTTATTTATTATTTTATTTTATTTTTTTTTTTTGTGCTGAAGATTAATGACTGAAACTCTTTCTAGACCTTGGATATATATCTAGTTTTTTTTTTATATTCAGATATATATCAAGTTTTTTTTTTGATATTTAGATATATATCAAGTTTTTTTCTGAAGTGATATTTCGCACTTTTCACAAAGTATTTGTGAAAGATGCAGTGTGCCACTTTTTGCTAAGTTGGATATGCAGTACCTCACAGATGACTCCTGTTTTTAAACTGAGTTAAAATGATTGGTATTCTGGTTTGTTTCCTAGAATAAACATATAAAACCTTGTGGATTAAAAAAAAAAAAAAAAAGTCGTAGTAGTAGTGGTGACATGTGATGCAAGAAAGCATGTGTATGAACTTATGCAGCATCAGCCAAAAAAAAAAAAAAAAAAAAAAAAAATCGCACCATTCCCTCCAAATGCCTGTCCAGTTCCTCCTTAAATTTATTCAACCTATCAACTTCCACAACGACAGATGGAAGTTTGTTCCAGCGATTAACCACCCGCTGGCTAAAGGCAAATTTCCGCACATCTATTCTACATCTGTCTTTTCTTAATTTGAATTTATGCCCCCTTAGGTTCGTAATCTGAACAAGTGGAAGGATCCCATCAGAATTCAGTGTGCTCAACCCATTCAAGGCCTTATATACCTCAATCAGATCACCATGCAGGTGCCTAGTCTCCAGCCACTGCAATTTGCAGAACTTAAGCCTCTCTTGGTAAGAGGATCCCTTCATTCCCCTCACCAATCTTGTTGCCCTTCTCTGTACACGCTCAAGTAAATCTACATCCTTCCTAAAATGAGGCCTCCAGACCTGTACGCAGTACTCAAGGCGTGGCCTGACCATTGCCTTATACAGAGGGATAATCACCTCCTTTTCCCTGCTAGCAAAATTCTTATATATCATTGACAAAATTTTTTTTTTTTTTTTTTTTTTTTTGGGCTGAAGAAGTGTTTAAGGCTCTGACTGACTGAAGTGTTTAAGGCTCTAAATGGATTGAGTAAACTGAATACTGATAGCATCATTATTCTGTTGCCCAGACAACAGACATAAGGTAACTTCAGTTTAGTTGCAGGATAGATGTGTGATAATTTGCTTTCAGTCAGAGAGTAATTGATTGTTGAAACAAATTTCCATCTGGTGCTGTGGAAGTGGATTATTTGAATAAATTTAAGGAAAAATTAGACAAATTGTTAGAGGGGACGGCCAGATAAGGTGGGTTTTTAAGCTTGCTTCCTTGTATTATTTGCTACTAGTAGTACTAACTCACTGGCTAAAAGGAAACCTCCTACAATCCAGTCTAAACCTCTTTCCTGTAATTTGTATTTATGGCTCCTAATTCTAGAATCATTTATAACAGAGAAAATTTCATCTTATTTATTTTATCACCTCTCAAAACCTTATAAACTTCAGTCGGGTTCCCGCTAAGATGCCCTGTTGCCAAGCTTTGTAAGCCATAAATTTGAAATCTTTCCTCCTATGGGGCCCCTTTTTTATATTTCACCATGTAGATTGCCCATCTCTGGATCCTTTCAGAAAGCCCAGTGGCTTTTTTCTAGTGTGTTCTCCATACATTAGATAACTAAGTATGGAGAATGTATTCCAAGTGCAGTCTTACAATTGCCATATACATTGGGATTATGACCTCCCTATCTCTACAAGCAAATATTCAATAAGTCATCAATGGGACACTATGAACCTTCCTTGCCACTTGCCTATACTGCCCAGAGAATTTCATATCTGATGATACTGTAATTCCTAAATCCCTTTCTTCCTCTACTGTTTTTAATTCTATCCCAATAAGTGTATAAGTTATTTTAGGGTTGCTATTCTCCAAATGTAAGATGTTGCATTTTACTGCATTGAAACATAGCTGCCACATTTCTGACTATCCTTGAAGCCTATACAAGCCATCCTAAAGGAGTGATGCTCAGCACTGATCATTAACCTCTCTCTCATTCTTCTCAATCATCATTTCCCTAATTTTGACATCACACCCGTTACCCTTTCATTGATATTATTTAAGAAAATCAGAAAACAGAACAGATTCTTGGGATCTCAGTTTTAACATTAGTCTAATTTGAAGAGTAACCATTAACAACAAACCCTCTTGCTTCTACCCCACAGCCACCCTGTGATCCACCTGGAATCTTACATGCGATTCCAGCCTGTTCCAGCTTTATATAGGAACCTTCCATGAGGGACTGATTCAGATGCTTTGCTAAAAAAAAAAAAAAAAATCCAAGTAAATCTAAATTCAAATTCCTTTTTATCTAAATTTCTCTGTATTGCACTCTTTATCATTGCCTCCCGATTTCCCCTACTACTTAAGTCACATAAACTGATGTGTAGTTACCAACTTGACTCTTAGAACTGCCTTTATGTATTGATAATACATTGGTACTTCAGCGATCTGCAGAAATCTCTCCCAAGTCCAGTGATACCCTCGTAATTAACCTTAAAAGTTCAGTATACTCTTTTACTGCCTGCTTCAAATTTAATGGATATGTGGCATCAACTGCCTTTAAGCTTAAGGGTTTTACTAATTATCAGTTGCTGTAAATTCAGACTGCTCTGCCTCACTTATACAGCTTGGCCTCACTGTGAAGGGTTTTTCATTTGTAAACATTTATGCTGAGTACCTGTTCAGTTCATCAGCTGGTTTTATAAGATTTCTATGCATCCATTTACATAATGACTCGGTCTGATTTATTTTCTCTTTTGTATTTACATACATACATTAGCAAGAAAGCAAGCTTATATAGCATCAGCCAAAAAAAAAAAAAACCCTTATTTCACCCATCCACCCGCTCCAAATGTTTGTCAAGTTCTGCCTTGAATCTTTAAGCTATCAACTTCTACGACAGATGGAAGTTTGTTCCAGCAATCAACCACCTGCTGGCTAAAGGCAAACTTCAGCACACATCTATCCTACAACCGTCTTTCCTCAATTTGAATTTATGCCCTCTCAGGTGATTATTCTGAGCAAGAGGAAGAATCCCGTCAGCATTGAGCATGCTCAAACCATTCAAGGCTTTATACATCTCAATTAGATAACCTTCCAGGTGCCTAGTCTCCAGACACTAATTTGCAAAACTTAAGCCTTTCTTCATAAGAGAAACCCTTTGTTCCATTCACTAATCTTGTTGCCATTCTCTGTACTCGTTCCAACAGCTCTACATCCTCCTTAAAATGATGTAATGGTTAATGACAAAAATCAGGATATGCTATTGCAGCCAAGACCTAGAAAAATTAGACAGATGGACTGAAAAATGGCAATTGAGGTTTAACATTAGTAAATGTAAATTTTGCATATGGGTAGCATTAATCACAGACTAAGATACCAATTGGCTGCAGACCTGTATACAGTACTCAAGGTGTGTCTGACAATTGCCTTATAAAAGGGGATAATCACCTCCTTATCCCTGCTAGAAAAATTCCTATATATCCTAGACAAGACACCATGAGCTACTCTTGCAGACTATCTGCACTGCTCTGAAAACTTCATATCTGCCTGCACAATTACCCCCAGGTCCTTTTCATTCTCTACCACTGTCAGTGTGGTACCACAGAGTTGATACGTTACTCTGGGATTACTGCTTTTCATATGTAGTACTTTACATTTGTCAATGTTAAACTTCATTTGCCACCTCTCACCACATCTGCTCAACTTTTCTAGATCCTGTTGCAGCAGTGTACTGTCAGTGTCATTAACAACCCTGTCAACCTTCATATCGTCTGCAAATTTGGACATTAAGCCTGATATACCATCATCAATATCATTGATAAATACAGAAAACAAGGCCCAACACCGAACCCTGGGGGGACTCCACTAATAACATTAGTCCATGAAGAGCAGTGTCCATTGATTACCACTCTCTGTCTTCTCCCACTCAACCATCCCCTTATCCATAGCAACTTGCCCTGAATGCCATACTGCTCCAATTTGTATAGTAGTCTTCCATGTGCAACAATATCAAAAGTTTTCCTAAAATCCAAGTATATGATATCAAAGTTATTTTTTGCATCCAGTTCCTTTGTGACCACATCATAGTAGCCAATCAGATTTGCCAATCATGACTTCCTCTTAACAAACCCATTTTGTGTCTGAACTATAACTGCATTCTTGTCTAGATGATCCTGCAGTGCTTCTTTAACCAGTGCCTCCATTAATTTTCCTGGAACAGAAGTTAAACTCACAGGTCTGTAATTACTCGTGTCGACCTTTGAACCCCCTTTGTGAATTGGGGGTTCACATTTGCACTTTTCCAGTCCATGGGGACCTCCTCTGAATCCAAGGAAGTTTTCATAATTATGACTAAGGGTTTGCTTACTTCCTTTGTCGCCTCCTTTAATATAACTGGATAGATTCCATCCAACCCAGGTGCCTTTCTTGTGTTTATCTTCAACAATTTCTCCTCCACTTTACTCTCAGTTATTACAAGATTATCTAGCTTACTGCCAGAGTTGAATACACCTCTGGCATTCCCCTCCCTGAATAACTCCTCGTGTGAATGTTGATGCAAAATATTCATTTAGTTTGTTAGCTACCTGAGCAGTCTCATCAACAGTTGAACCATCGATATCAATTGGACCAATCTGATTCATCCCCTTCCTTCTAGAGTTTACATAAGTAAAGAACTCTTTGCTATTTTCCTTTGCATCCTTTGCCAAAGATTTCCCGTAATCTGCCTTCGCCTGCTTAACCTCCTTTGTAACTTGGTTACAGAAGAGCTTATATCTATCAGAGGCTTCTGTGTCACATGTTAATTTGTATGTATCCCATGCATTTTTCTTCTCTGTCACATGTCTAATTAGTTCATCTGACATCCATTTAGGCTGAAAAGCCTAGTAGCTTCCAAGATTAATTCTTTGAATGCTTCCTATTTTTAATTTGCTGTTGCTAACATCATCAGTTGGTTCCACCGTATAGGATTTAATTACTGTCTCAGACCACCGTAGTCACCTTTACGAAAGTAAAAACACTTCCCTTTACCCTTGATGGTAGTTACCTCTTTGAGTAAATCCCACTTCAGCACACTGTGATCACTACCTTTATCTGCAGATTCTTGATGCATGAAAATCATTACTGATAATCAGATCAAGAGTATTACTCCCTCTAGTTGCCTCCCGAACATGCTGCTGTAGAAAACAATTATTCAATAAATCCACAAAAGCCTTGCTAGTGTGTGAGTGACCAACCCACAAATTCCAGTCAATATCTGGGAAATTAAAATCCCCCTTTATAAGACACTCTAATTTACTCGACCACTCTATTTCTCTGCACAATTGCTCATTATACTCATCAGATTCATTAGGCCTATAACACACACACCTACTCTCATTTTTTCTCTCCCAGTGCTTATGTCACACCAAACAGACTCAACACCAACATCAATTGGATGCACGTCCTTAGATTTTGTGTGTTTCTTAACTAACAGCATAACCCCCTCCTCCCTTCCTGTCCTGTCTATCCTTTCTGTACACATTGTACTCCCCAAAGGTGCCTCCGTAGCCAGGTGGGCAGGAGCTGCGGTGCGTAGCACATGCTTCTTGATTAGACTGGGGTTGAAGCCCGTGAGCCACCAAATATGAAGGATGTGGAAAGGTCAGGGAATGACCACCGCATATCCCCAAAGCAATATGGCCTTAGTTGCTAATGCTCCTAAAAACCAAATAACAACAAGTACTCCCCAAATTCCAGTTCTGCACTGCTTATGTCTGTGTGACACCATGTCTCTGATATCCCAACAATATCTGCTTTTGATGTCTTGACTAGCACTTCAAGCTCATCAAATTTATTAACTATGCTCCTAGCATTGGTGTACATGGAAGTATACATGCACCTGTTTCTACTCTTAGTTAACCCTAACACAGCCCATGTAAACATGAAAACTGCTTGTCCCCATTCTTTGCTCTCTTAGTCAGTGATTTCTCATACTCAGCTTTTGCCAGCCTAAACTTTTCTATGGTACTGTTATTTATTTTGACATAGCTGTTAATTGAATATGAAATTGTTGTGGGCTTCAACACTTTTCATTTCTTTGTGATTTTTATATGCCATCTATTTTATTGAACTGGCCGCTGACCGGGCTAGCCGGGTGGGTAAAGTACCTGCCTAGCAACCCAAAGGTTGCGGGTTCAAATCCCGCCTCAGGCTTGGATCAAAGTATTTCAAAAACCTTGGGAGGTGCATTATGGCCACAGAAGCCGATGCTCCAACAACTACCAAAAAAAAAAAAAAAAAAAAAAAATTGAACTGGCCAGCTCTGTATTCATTCATCTTGACATCTTTCTCTATTTTCTTAGTAGTATATGTGCATATTATTCCGTAATTCTTATTTAGTTAAAAGTAATGTTACCATATTAAATATTTAATTGCCATATCAAAATTATGTTCAGAATGCATATTATAATAATATTTATAGAATAACTTGAAATCAGTGTAGAATTTTATTATATATTTTGTTGTTATTCTTTTGCTTTATTTTTTATTTATTTACTATTATTTTTTTTTAACAGATCAGGCAAATGGTTCAGTAAGAAATTCTGGTAGTAGTCAATCAACAAATACTTTACCTAATATGCCAAAGTTTAGTCAGTTAAGTAAGTATTATGGTACTTTTGATGTATTTACTATTTTGAATTTTTTTCTTTGTCTTTTGCTTGCTTAATTGATTGTATGGATCTCTCTAAATAAGGTTAGAATATCATTTATTTATTTATTCCCCCCCCCCTTTTTTCGGTATAATTTTTGTTTTCAAAATCCGATTCCTACTTTTGTACTGTGGAAGGTAAACTGAAATTGAAATATCTAAATAATAAGCTCAAATTTTTAGGTTGCAGTGCCTCAAACTACAAGATATTTCATTAGACATAAAAGCTAGTGCACATATATTGTTTCTGTATATAGAGAAGTCAAAGATATCCTACATGAATATAGGATATCTTTGACTTCTCTTTTGGGGAAGTGGTACTTATTCAGTGTATGAGTAGTAGGAATCGCCTTGCAGAGGATTTCACAATATTGGCTGTTTAATGATTCCCTTTATACAAACTTCAGCTATGCGTGCAAATGATTCCTATGCAGGTAAATAAAATAAGCTTAAAATTTTCAGTGGCATAAGTTTTGTTTCATATGCACATTAATTCATCCCTTTTGTTCTGAATGAGTGATTTCAACCCTGCTGATTTGTTTGTTTTGGCAGGAAACAGTCCTCATTTTAAGCTGTTTTGTTATTCCCTATTTCTTGTAATTCACTGTGTTACTAGCTAACTTTCTAAACTAAAAATGTTTCTTCCACAACACATTTATGTTATAATAAACTGAGCGTATTTTCATTCTTTCTCTTCAAAGTAATAAAAGTTAAGTCAAAAGATTTTATTTAAAAAATTTAATTATTAGAAAATACAGTGGGACATTTCAAATGAGGTGCCCCATTATATTCTTTGTCCTAATTACACACACACACAATATTGTGTGCATGTTCATTCAAATGTAAATAAATTTAAACATTTTCAAAATTTTCTGCAGTTATTGCAACTAATTAAAAACTAATTTTAATTAACTAAAAAACATAACATCCATACATGAATATAAAAGAAAAAAGTATTTACAGTATCTGCCATTTATTATAGCAAACAATAATTACCAAGTCAGTGTGCTGCATAAAAGTTGAAATGAAGGAAATCATTGTCTGCATAATTCAAAAAAAAAATTAGTGATAATATCATTGTAATATATAATATGACATCTTTTCAAGGATATCAGACTAAAAAGTTACAAATAAGTAGCAACCGTTTGTTTGTTTTTTTTTTAATATATATATATATATATATATATATATACAAAGGGTACTAGGAAAGTTTTGCAATACAGCTTTGTTTATTTAATTTTTTCAAAGTAATTTCCTCTACATTCAATACACCTCTCCATCTTCCGAAACCAATCTTTAAACCAGTTCCGCCAAGTTTCACTAGGGAGTAAAGCACACTCGTTGTCCCAAGCCCGTAGAAGGTCCGCATCACTGTAAAACCGCCTCCCTTTTAGCTTCATTTTCACATGCGGGAACAGTGCAAAGTCGCAGGGAGCAAGGTCTGGATTGTAGGGAGGGTGCTCGAGAAGTTTCAGTCCTGTCGTGGTCAAATATTCGGTGCAGGCTTTGGCGCGGTGAGCTGGAGCATTTTCGTGATGGAGGTACCAGGTGTCCATTCTTGACTTTGGCCGCAGGTTCTTCATAGATCCAATGACTTTAGGCAGGCGTTGTTCAGTATACCACTTAGCTGTGACTGTCTTCTGCGTGTCCAAAACGACACGTTCCGCAATTCCACTCGATTTGAAAAATACAGCTATCATTTTCTTCTTTACAGATCGGGATTTTCTGACAATTACGGGTGTGTCGTCATCATGAAAGACCCAAACTTTGTTTTGAGCCTTGGTCGGCAGATCGTAATAGTACAGCCAAGTCTCGTCACCTGTCACGATGTTGTTCACATACCGAGATTGTCCCTTATCAAACTTTTTTAACATCTCCCGGCACCAAGTCACACGTCATGTCATCTGCTCTTCAGTCAGTTGATGCGGCACCCAGAGAGAACAAAGTTTCTTCACGTGCAAATGATCTTGCAGAATCGAACGAATTGCTGGTGCATTTAGGCCCAAAGTATCCTCTATCTGTTGGTAGGTCACTCGCCTGTTTTCGTCAAGCATTTTCCTCACAGCAGTAACATTTTCCTCCGTAACTGACGTTCGTGGCCTTCCCGGCCTCTCAGAATCCTCCAGAGTGAAATTTCCCCTTTGGAATTCTCTATACCACCTGAATATCGTTGTACGATGTGGACAATCATCATCTAGTGCAAGAGTCATTTCTTCTAAGCACTGGTCTATGGTTAAACCACGCACAAAATTATACCGCAAAACTGTCCTTATCTCATTTCGTGACCACGATGCCATCGCAAGCACTTTACACTCTCACTACTAATGAATAACTGAGCCCATCGACTTGGCGCGGCGGCTACTATGCACGTATGAACATGTCTCAACATGCAGCAACAAGCAGCTTCCTGTGATTCATTGTTGCGTCATATTGCAAAACTTTCCTAGTACCCTTTGTATTTATAATGTCACCTCCCCCCCACCACCACAGGCAGAATTAATAAAAGTTTTGCTCTATTTAAAATAACAAGTGAAAAAAAGCACAATTTTCAGATATTTGTAAATAATCATTAAAAAGATATAAAAAAATTGCATTTAATAAGTAATAAATTAATAAATTCTGTTGTAATTATTTTTACAATATGCAACTTGTTTTATTTATTTATTTTTTACCTTACTGCCTTTGACTAACAAAATAATTTTGTTATAAAGAATATATTGTGTTAACCTGCATGAATTTATTATACTAACATTTCACTATATTTTGAAAATTTATATGGGAAAACTCCTGATAGCCATGAGTTCACTAGAGGATGAACCCATTGATGATATACTGAAAGCAAAACAACACATGCTCCCAGCACGGCCCATTTTTAATTGCAGACTATGTATAAGTTAAGTGTGAATGCATCATTAATACACAGCGAATACTAAATTAGTAAAATATTTGCAAAGGTGGCATCATTTTAAGTTATATCTCATATTGTGAATTCCTTCACGAGTTGCCATGATATTGCACTACTTCGAATAAGTAACGCTTCACCTAAAGGAGAAGACTAACGTTACTTATTTTCAGTGGATACCACCACCCAGACGGCACTGTTTCAGGGCTATTTGGCCCTTCTTCGGTGGGTGGGTGGGTAGGTACCCAAGTGATGCAATGATGGCAAAACAGTTACGAAGTATAACTCCACAATATGAGAGATGCCTGATGGTGTATGATGTATTAAGACTATAGTGCGTTTAGGGTTAATGCCTCAGGCTGCAAAAAAGTCAAGACTATGTATAAGTTAAGTGCAAATGCATCTCACATCTGACTTTCTCGCAGCGTGGGGCATTAGCCCTAAACACACTATAGTCTTAATACATCATACACCATCCGGCATCTCTCATATTGTGGAGTTATACTTCATAACTGTTTTGCCATCATTGCATCATTTGGCTACCCACCCACCCACCGAAGAAGGGCCAAATAGCCCTGAAACGGTGCCATCTGGGTGGTGGTACCCACTGAGAATAAGTAATATTAGTCTTCTCCATTAGGTGAAGCGTGCAATATCATGGCAACTCGTTGTGAAGGTATTCACAATATGAGATATAACTTAAAACGATGCTGCCTTTGCAAATATTTTTCTAATTTAGTATTGGCTGTGTATTAATGATGCATTTGCACTTAACTTATACATAGTCTTGACTTTCTTGCAGCCTGAGGCATTAGCCCTAAACGCACTATTGCAGAGGACAGGTAACAGCAAAGAGGGGTTATCTTTCATTCTAGTGTATGCATCTGGGAATAGGAGAAGTGAATAGTGTGAATGAATTTATAGGGGAATGCTGCCACATGCAAGCATTCAGCCCTATGGATGAAGCTTTATCCCAAGCATAAAATGTTTTTTTTTTTTTTTTTTTTTTTTGAAGCATTTGAAAGAGGGCAGAGAGGTGGAAGATGACACAGTAGATGGCTGAAAATGACCTTTACCTCAGAATTGGTGGAAAATATATGCAGTTTACTTGCAAAAGACCACAGATTTACACTCAGAATGATAACAAGTGAACTAAATGCTAAAAAAGGAATCGATAAGGTCGGTGATTACCACAAACTCTGGAAAGAGAAAGAGGAAAACCTCAAATGACTGGATTCTGCAAAGTTTCTGTGTAAACAGCTAACAGTGAATCTGGTTTTCTGAACATCATTACTGGAGACAAGTCATTGTGTTTGCAGTACTATCCTGAGACAAAAATACAGAATGCAGAATGGCAATTAAACAGCTTACCAAGACAAAAAAAAAAATTAGTTTTCAGATGTTACACATCCAAACCATGCTGATTACATTCTTTCATTCCAAAAAATAATCCACAAGGAATTCATGCCAGAAGGAATATGCAGTATGAAAATATTTATTCAGATCTTGACTCAAGGTGAGATTAAATAATTTGTCCTTTTTAAACAAATTGGTTTTTCTAGTCAATAGTGAATAACTACCTACAGGCATTGAAAAGTTTGTTGCAAGAATCAAGAGTGTGGCTGATTTTGAATGTTATGGTTGGTGGCTTTTGTGGGAGAGAGTGCTCATTCACACAGACAATAAATGTAAGGATATTTTTAACCAAAAAAAAAGGGATGTTGCATTGATCAATTGCCCACTATATTCTCCAGAGCAGACATTTTTCTGTTTCTTAAGTTAAACCTCACCAATTTGGCACATTTGCTTATGTTCAACAGAACTTGATGAACATCAAATTGGTCGGCACTTGGGTGCTCCATCTTTTCAGATTTTATATGAATGCTGTAATAAATATATTTGGTTCCTTGATGGCTATTTTAATAGAGATAGTCAATAAATGTGTTGCCCCGTGCATCATTATTTATTTATTTTTTTATTTTCTCATTACTTTCTTGCTGTTAAACACAGAATAAGTATATAATATCATGTGTTTAATAAGCCTTTTAAAATTGGATTACAAAACACAGTGTGGAGTCCTACATGACATGTTTATGGGGAGTACCTGCTTAACCCTTTCACAAGTAGATATATAGGCCTACGTTTTTCATATAACTGCTCTCCCAGACTTAAGTCTGGGAGAGCACTTATATTTATCTAATTTTTCAAGGCCATTTCAACTACGTTCAAATAATTTTTTTGATTATGTACAAACATCTTAATTTTTCAGTATACCATCATCTTTTTAGCAGTGTTTCCAACTATGAAAATAGCCTTGAAAATTGGAGAACTTTTTTTATTTTGAAGGCATTTGAAGGGAATTACAAAGCAGTTGCTTTGTAATCCCCTTCTCCATTGTGAACGGTCATCCCAGGAACCTTTGTGCGATCCTCTGGCTTGCATCACCTCCACTACTGCTCCTTTCCGCATAAGTCGAGGCCATCCCCTTTTCAGTTTTCCCTGCAGCATCCATTTCATCACCCTCTTAGGCCATCTCTCCTAAGAGGGTGATGAATTGATTGCAAAGATTGACCTTTCAAGCAATCCACCACATTTTCTTGCAAATTCAATCTCTCCATGATGGTCTCATTCCAAACTCTTTGAAGGTGAGACATGCACAGACTCCTTGTAAACCATCCATCTCCACAGCTTTTATACAGCTTCTGCCTTGCACACAACGTCTGTCCTTCCCCATCATACATCAAAACACTCTACTGTCATTTGGAGTATCATCTTGTTTTCCTGTCAAGTGTCTGCACTCCACACACACCACTCAGTTGCCTAATAATAGTGTGGGCCTGAGTAATACGATCATCTATATCTTTCTCACACATTCCTGACTTATGAATAATAGATCTCAAATATTTGAAGTGATCTACTGCCTTGAATTTGCCAACTAAGAGGTCTAAGTCTCTGCCTTCTCCATCAAATACTCTCTAAAATTAACTTTAAGGCCTCCCATGCTGTGAACATCAACCAATTTCCTCATCACGAATTTAGTTTCATCTCGTTCCTGAGCAATTATCACTTGGTCATCAGCAAATAATAGTGAATGAATGAATGACACTGTCTCCAATCTCAATTCCCATAGCTCACACAAAGCGTTCCATTGTGCTAGTACTGCATCCAGGTAGACCTTAAATAGGGTCTGTAACATCCTACATGCTTATCTCAGGCTTACAAGAAAGCAACTCTGGAGCAGGATTTTATTCTCAGAGCGCGCACCTCTTAGCCTGTAGAGAAACAATCCCAGACTGTACCGGGTTGCACAGAAAGGTTACCGTTAGAACTTCTACCCCTAAAAGGACTGTCTTCACCTCGTCTGAGCTTTGTGAAAATTAGAGAACATTGATGAAAAAACTGAAATTGGAAAAATTCTCTGGAATTTAGATTCATAAGTTGATGAAATTAATTAACAAATAGAAGTAGAGTTTATTATTGCTTAAAAAAAGTTGCTACTTTTTTATCC
Source organism: Mastigoproctus giganteus (assembly GCF_048544385.1). Classification (NCBI taxonomy): domain Eukaryota; kingdom Metazoa; phylum Arthropoda; class Arachnida; order Uropygi; family Thelyphonidae; genus Mastigoproctus; species Mastigoproctus giganteus. The sequence goes on from NC_143575.1 coordinate 37,006,060, forward strand.
ACTTTATATATATATATATATATATATATATATATATATATATATATATTCTGGTTTGATTTTTGACTCTAATTGTACTCCAATTGAATCAGAATAAAAATAAATTAACATTTAAAAGCATTTCTGTACAAAGTTTTCATTTTCACAAAACTCCAAGATTTCAAGCACGTTCTCACTCCACAGAGTCTTGTCCTTAGCAGGAAACTCATTGCTGAACAGGTTAAGGAATGAAAACAAGTTTTATATTTCTGAAAGTAAAAGCACATTTTGATTTTACTTTCCCATGTTAGACTATTGTTAATTTCTTTCTTTCTTTACAGGAAAGGACCTGGAATTAAGTGAATCCGAAAGCGACAGTGATTAAATTGTCACTTGTTGTAAACTAAGTTTGTCTATTGTCTCTGGCATTTACAGTCTCCTCTATCTATTATCACTATTGTGATAACGTTTTTGTGGAAAATTGCCGTATTGTAATTTTGCTGGTTGATGAGAGTATTTGAAAATTGACAGTTTTGTCTTTCTTGTAAGCAACATTTAACTATCAAATCAAACTAAGTTATATGAGCTATATGTAGTATAACCTCTGAAGGTTTTTTGCCCATCAAAAACTTGTCAGTGGAGAATATCAGATATTCAAAATACTTGATGCTTAAAATGGTTTTCCTAATGATTCTTTGTGCCATTCAGACAAGTATTTTGTACATAAAAAATATATATATATACGAGGAGAAAAGTACTATTATAACATGTTTTGTTCATTTCATTGAAAAATGATTGGAAAAACTTTTCCCTATTTATTCTGTATAAATGTTTGGTTTGCTTCTAAAAATTAAGTGATTGTAACTATATACTGTAATCTTTTATTCATTAAGTGGCTGTTTATTAATTAGTATAAATATTACTTGAAAATAAAACTCTTTTAAAGAAAGTTGTAATGAAAATGGTTTTCATGGTTAGATTCATGTTTATAATAAATAGTTAAAATGTTCTCCAAATGTGATATTTATATATCAATATGTAACTGTACTTAGAATTTGTACTTTTCTATATAAAAATTGAAGTATTGGCAAACCTTCAAAATATTTAATTTTTTTGCCACTTCAGAAAATTTAATTTAGTAATTATAAAAACTTTATTTTATGTAACTAAGATATCTACCTATACTGTTGGTGTTTCTTTTAATATATTGCCTGAAGTTCATTAACTTTGAACTAGAAGTCTGTTGGATCCATTTACTGCTACTACAACTTATTTGTAATGGTCTTAAAAATAAATTTTAATTATGCTAATGGTTTTTTTTTGCTAATAGAATTTGTAAATTCATGAAAAAATACTTAAAGAAATTTTGCATAATTTTTAAGTTTACCGTAATTAAAACTGATTTCTATATTATGAATGCTTTCAAGTTATAAATTTTGCATATTCAAAGATGGATACATTATCTTATCTTCAGTGCCATCTAATTTAATAGCTGAAAAGTCAAGATCCTACCTCAGTATTTTAGTTTCAGTTGAGTCACTGAAAACAAGATGAAGTCCCATCTGAGATGTCTCCCATTCTGTATGTTATAGAGTAAACTAGTTAACCAAACCTAGTAACTGTAAAGCTTCTTCAGATTAATTTCTATGTTGTCATTTTTGAGTTATATCATATATGTTTTCATTTAAAAAAAAAAAAAAAAATATGTAGATGACTTCGTGAATGTATTTAAAATCCAATTATTATTATTTTTATTATTATTATTATTATTATTATTATTATTATATAATTAATAGCTTGTTACAGTTATCCTTATAGTTGCATTATACAGTGTATGCTTTTGGCCGCTGGGAGAGAGGGAGCAATCAGATTTTCAATTAAATAGGAAAATTTTTGTTATAATTTAAAATATCCAGGAAGGTCAAGTAAGGCAATTCTTGCTCTTCAATTCCAACTTTTTAACACACTGTTTGATAAGCTATGATTTATACAATAGTCTGCTATTTTGTAAAATCAGTCAGTACTGTTATAGTATGCTGTTAGTTGCAAATTTGGAACATTGTGACAGAAGTATTTTTTCTACTTCTGATACTTGCTAATATCTGATTCTGTAAATATGCCTTAATATGTGATATAAATAATTTCACATTGAAGATACATAGCTAGTCATTGGATTAGTAACTTTACATTTATATTAACCATATGATAATGCCAAACAAGTGTAATTAATTAATCACTCTTGCTGTTGAACCCCTCACCATACACTTTTCATTTTCACTATTAAAACTCACAACATTCCAAACTTTAATATGGAGTTTTAAATGTAGATTTAGTGGGGGGGGGGGGGGGATAACTGTAGACTTAAAAATTTAGCATTTTATTCCAAATCAGGTTGCAAAATTTGATTCTGAATTGAAACATCAAATGATTTCAGTTCTTAATGTTTTCATTTTTAAAAATCCATCAGTGTATCATATTCTCTAATGGTTTTTCTTTCTGATCTTCGATAATAAGAAAAATTGACAATCCCATTGGCATTTTTAATTGTTTGCATTATATTTTTAATTATTACATTTGGCATTATAGATCATATGGAAAAAATGTCATTGGGTTGATACCATTTATGACTGAATTGTCATATAGATAACAATGTTAATATTGTAGCCTCCATATATATATTGAACAACAAATACCTTTCATTTCAACTGACACTTAAAATAAAATGATGTAGGATACAATACACCTCTCATTTGCAATTAAGGGATAAATTTCTTTTTGTTCCATGAGAAAGTAACATTATTTAATTTGATTGGTTTGTGCTGCTAACTAAGCATAACTTTGTCATTGCGTGGTGGTTTTGTTTGTTTAATAATGTTTGTATATCTTATTATTTTATATGAAAGGAATTATTTATCACCTACAAACAGAATCATCCTTGTTTTATTATTTGCATATTTCCATTTCTGTTTATACTTTGAAAATTTTTTCTATTACACAATGTTTTTAATTTATTGCATACTGGATGATATTCAAAGACTCATCTAACATGCAAAAGCATACCACAAACAGAAAATATAGTAAACCCCCGCTATTCCGGGGGTTACGTTCCTGTGAAATGCCGCAAATACCGAAAATGCGAATACTGAGTTATGGCTCCCATAGTAATAAAGGGGTTCCGTTCCAAAGTATGAAATATATAAAAAAAACTAGTCTAAAATTTTGCCTATGTATGTATTATATGTACCTTCATAATATGACTATGTACATAGACAGTACATAGTGAAATGCAAGCATATCGCATTGAAATAAAAATAAGAAACAATTTAATATTAAATCTAATATTTAAAATTAGCGTTTTTAAACCTTTCAAACCAGCGTTTTTTTAGCTATCGCCTTTGCTAGCTAAAAAACTTATCCCGCCAGTGCTATCACCAGTTTCGCTAAATTGTTGATAAACGAGTTTTGCCTTTTCACGAATGACGAGTGAACTTAACGGAATTTTATTTTGAGTTCGGTCTTCTATCCACAGATTTAAAGCCTTTCCATTTTTTCTAATTTAACATCACGAGTTACAGAGCAAATTTTTGAAGCGATTAGCGTGTTTTCATGGACACTACGGAGGATTTTTTCTTCCGATTTTTTGATTGATCGTACCGTTGACTCATTGATTTTATAATGTTTTGCCACGGAGAAGACACTTTCACCATTAGAAATTGTCTAATAACTCAATTTTATTCGCTAATGTCATCACCTTCTTTGATCTTTTCACACTTCCCTTGTTATTCGTAGCCATATTATTGTATGGGTTACAAAGAACTTGTCCACAATAAAGTCACTTTCTTCCGTTAACATGCTTGAAAAAGTCTGTTTTACGCCGCAAAAGGTTGATTTATCACTTTTGTAAGCGTATCAATTTATAAATTGATAAATTTATTCAATTTATAAGCGTATAAATTAAAAGCAAACGACGAAACCTTCCATGACAAGCGCATAACACATACTGAACAAGGATTAGCGAGAAACATCCACGCTCGCGATTTTGTCACCCCTCTCCCCCCCCACCCACTGAGCGCCGTTTTGACTGGGAAAGATAATTTTAGCCATGCCCATGTGTTTTTTATAGTGGAAAATGTTCACAGGGCTTTAAAATTCACATTTTTTAAGGTTTTATATTAAATCAGTGACCGCGAATATCGGGGGTTTACTGTATATTAGTTGTATAAGTTTAAAAAAAATGAAATTTTTAATAAGTTAAAAAGAATTGAAAGTATTGTTATACAGAATATCCCCCCCTTTTTTTTTTTTCTTTCTTCTTATATTTGTATATTTTAGTGTGATTATTGTAATCACAATGTGATTATATACTGACCATACAAATAATTAAAATTAGCTTGTATATATTAACTCCCAGCCCATCTTTTTTTCTGTTTTTTTTACTGGAAACACCCTGTATATGCAGATATTAAGGTGCTTAGTAATACATATCCAGAATAAAAATGCTAAAATATCACTTTGAAAGCTGCTGGGAAATGGTGGGGGGGGGTTTACAGTACACAAGAATACCAATTTATTCAAAATAAAAAATTAAAGGGTGGGGCACCTTTTTGCAAATTTTAAAAATTCTTGAGCTATAACATGAAAAAAAAGCATGGGGGACAATTATTTTCAGTGCAAGAATTGAGGAAAACTTTCAGTTGAACATTAAATAAATATATTTATCTGTCTGTACAGTACAACCTTGACTCAGGAAGCAGGAATAAAATTTGTATTGTAAGCTATTAATTTATGAAGATGCTTATTGCTACAGGTTACTAAATTGAACAAACCCATTTATGTTAGTAAGTACAATAATTAAATGCACAGTTATAATATTGTTTAATAATACATATCATGGTTTAATTCCTGTAGACTTAAAAATACATGCTGGCTAGGGTTTCTAAATTCCCGACATTTTTTTTTATCTTTGGGAACCAGGAACAGGAAATTGGTATTCCCGAAAATTAAATTTTATTGATTAAATATTTGCTATCTCTTTGATAAGAATTTTTGTCCTTATTCTAGTCATAAAGCACTATAATAAAGAACTGTACATTGTGGTGTATAAGTAAAAACTAAAATTTAATGACAGTTAGGTATTAAAAAGTATACACGTAGTTTGATGGATGTAAACAGTAAATTTGATTATATTGGTACAGCATACAGATAGGCAATATTATTCTTTACGTGTATTCTTAAACACTAATACTGAAACAAAGCAAATAATAAGGAAAACTAATATTAACATTTACAATTAATGTTAAAATGAAATTTTAAAAACACCGTGCATTAATTGCTTAGTTTTAAATAAGCCTGAAGTAGAAAAATTTCTTTCATTTTGGATTGAAGTAGGTCTAGTTGTTAGCCGGGCATCTAATAAAATTTTTAGATTCGGTGTCAGTGTACATGTTGCTTCATATAAATTAATCTCACTTCTTCACAATGAAAATACGTTATCTGATTGGATTGGCTCTGCTTTTGCCATTGAAGTAGATGTATCTTTCACTAACTCTGTTTTTAGATCCACCTCTAATTCCCTGGGTTCCAAATTTTCCATTTCTTTGTTTTTATTATTTTCTGTTGAAATACTTTTCTTTGCAAATTCGTTCCATTATTGATTTTGCAGATCACGTAATTTCGTTTTTATTTGCCATAGCAAAAAAAAAAAAAAAAAAAAAAAAAATCGTTATTAACCTCATTTAATTTATTTGTATTGCTTAAATAGCTGATAAGGGACACAAAGATTTTATCTCTATGCTCAAAAAGCTGCTGTTTAATTTCCTTTAAAACTTTATTACTAAAAATAGAATTTTGTTTTTCCGAATTATGAAAGAGAATCTAAAAATTCCTTCACTTGTTAGTAGATTTGCTTTATGGTTACTTATTGCTTCAACTGCAAGTCGCAGAGATCTTAAGCAGTTAAATATACACTGGTGTTCAAAGAAAGTGCATCACCCCTTAAAATTGCAGTTATCTGAATAACATATGTGGTAATATTTCTTACAGATTGCATCAGATAAGATTGACACGTGTAGGTGATGACATAATATTGCATCAACTGTTACTTTCAGCTATATAAGCATGCTCTCCAAGAGTTGCAGTCATTCCTTGCTTGTGTCAGGATGGTGAGTTATGTGCAGTTGACACCATGAAGGAAGAGTGCTATTGTTGCTTTACATGAGAAAGGAAGTTCTTCCCGTCATATTGCTTATAGTGTCTTGTTATCAGTCAATAGTGAGTAGATTTCTTTCCAAACTCAAGAATACCGGTTCTGCTGATAGGAAAAAGGAACCGGACGCAAACAAGTCTCTACTGGGTGAAACAGGACCACGTTTTGAAGTGGTTATGCCTTAAAAACCATAAAGCTTCTTCATCTGAGCTGAAAAGAGAATGGGAAGAACATAACGGGAGTAGTAGCAAGTGCAGTAACAATCAGAAGACGCTTTTTCAAAAATGGACTTGTAGCCCGTCATCCTAAGAAGAAGCCCCTCCTCACACGAAAAAATGAAAAAGGCCTGATTAATTCTGTGTAAGGAGCATGTCAAATGCACCCCCGAGCAGTGGATGTCAGTTATTTTCTCGAATGAGAAGCTGACCGGGCTAGCCGAGTGCGTAAAGTACCCGCCCGGCAACCCAAAGGTCGCGGGTTCGATTCCCACCTCGGGCTTGGATCAAAGTACTGCAAAAACCTTGGGAGGTGCAATATGGCCACAGAAGCCGATGCGCCAACAACTACCAAATCAAAAAAAAAATCTGATGAGAAGAAATTTAACCTGCACGACTCTGATGATTTGCCGTAGATGTGAAGAATTGACTGTATGGTGTCTACAGTGAAACTCCCTACCAGCCAAATGATATAGGGGTGCATTTCGTATTGCCGAGTAGGTCACCTGCAGTTTATAAAAGACTCTGTAAATGCCAATGGATTCCTGGCTATATTGGAAGGCAAACTGCTGCCAACCAATTAGAGACCATTTCAACCTGCCAAATAACTACATCTTTCAGGACGACTCTGCTCCTTATCATCGGGCAAAAAGTGTAAGTCAGCACTTCTGTAGTTACTTTAGCTTCATTTCTGCTTTAGAGGTTCAACAGTAATTTGTTTACATTTTTTATAGGTGAAAAAATGGAAGAATGGTCCATTACAACTCTTAGCTGGCCAGGAAACAGCCCAGACCTGAATCCTATAGAGAACTGTTGGCATCGTGTGGAATCTGCAGTTGCCAGAAAGAAACCAAAGACCCTTCATGAACTTGAGGAAACCATAATTGGTGTTTGGAATCACGAACTATCAGTTTATCTTCAGAAATTGATCTTGTCAATGCCTCGATGGTGTGCTGCTGTCATCAGGGCCAGAGGCGGTTCAACTAAATATTAGTTTGCACCTGGTGACCTTTTAATTTTATTTTCCATTTAAAATGATAAACTGAAGCAGATTTAGGGCTTCTGATAACGTTTCAGCCATAATTGTTGTGTTTACCAAAACTGTTGTATAAAGGTTGCAAATGCTCATTTTGGAGTATTTTGAGAGCACCTGTAAAATATTACTTAGCTTTGCCTTAACTATTAATAAATATCTTTTGTTTATATTTCTATTTGTGATGCTAGTCATTAATGTAATATACCATTGTGAAAAAAAGTATTAGAAATGTGAAATTCCTAGGTGATGCACTTTCTCTGAACACCAGTGAATCTTCGGCAATTTTTGGACATCCATCCTTCCATAGATAAGAGCTTTAATTTATGTAAAGCAATTAAGTGACAATTAACACTTAACTGTGACTTCATGCTGTGCATGCACTGACCCACAGAGGGACTGAATTATGACGAACTTAAGGAATACACAATTTTGCCGAGGAATTATCGGCATCCTTGTGGCGAAAGTAGTATTTTTCTGATTGGACATTAATACAGATGATGAAATTAGATAAAGAAAATGAAATGGTTATTTTCAACTATATTTAAATAAAAATTAAGCATTTTAAAATAAGCTACATAGCAGTTTGTATATTAAAAAAAACAAAAATCTGAATTTCTCGGGAAATGTTTATGCTTTTTCCGGGAACCCTAATGCTGGCAAACAATATTTAAAACAGATTAATCTTTAGTAGATATATTTTTACAGTAATAATAACATTTACAAGCAAATGGTGGTCTGCTTTACGTAGCAATAATGAAAGAGTCGTCACTATTGCATCATAAGATTGTAGCCCTGTGTAAAACAAGCATCATTAATTTATAGAAATACAAGGGGGAGTTCAAATCGCCCAGAATTTTGCTTCCGGGTCTGATTTGGGCATTGTCTTGAGGCATTCTCACACTTTGGACAGCATACCACATCTACATGTTTTGATTTTCTCCCGTAATTTTGTAAGTTGGCGTAACAGGAACCTGTAATTGTTCTTCCAAACATCACAAGTATTTCACATTTTTATCCTTGCAATAAACATGCATATGCTTAATCATACCACAAGATGGCATCATGAGAAGTTAATATATAGGTGAAACAGCAATCATCATCACCCAGTATTTTATACCCATCAAGCAAATGGGCTACTTTGGTAATTCAAATCTTGATAGGTAAAAGCTAGAATGAGAAACAATGGCAATGTGAGTCATCATTACTTAACGATCATTATAACTAGTGAAAGGTATATAGAGGTAACTCCTTTACAGGTTATTAGCCCTATTTAGCTTTCAAGAAAATCATTCCTGAAAATATATGAAGTAGGTGCTTTAACTTGATAAAAATAATAAATGATTACTAGTGGGCTCTGTCTCCTGCTTGCTTTGCTCGTCAGCCCCAAGCATGCTTTTCTATGTAATATGTAGAGGTATGACAGAGTGAGTCAAATATTTTCTGCGTAAAAGACATCGAAACGCATTTAACGATATCTAATATGTAATTATTTGCCTGTGAATTTGTAGTGTGCAGCATTCTCAATGTCAAATAAATATTACTATGTAATTACCTGCATTTACATAGGACATTTAGGAAAAGGCCTGGTAAAAATTCAGATCTTGAGTACCACTCCATACTTCGACTAAAAGTCAGAAAGAAGGTAGCAATTGGCAGATGCCACTCACTGTTTAGCCCTGCCCACTTTTCTCCTAGGTTGACATGCATAGTGTGTTTATCCCCCCCCCACTTGCCGCTGTTTTAAAATCGGGAGAACTAGTTTTCAGATTTTAAAACAGCAAGATGAAAGGATAAACACCCTACCTAATCGACAAAATGATCAAACTAAACACATTTACAATAATCACTATCACAGAACTTGACCATACAATCACTCCATTCTATGACCACACATGGGCGCCTCCGTAGCCAGGTGGGAAGGAGCAGCAGTGCGTAGCACACGCTTCTTGATTAGACCGGGGTTCGAGCCCGTCACCACCAAATATGGAGGATGCGGAAAGGTCATTCAGGGAATGGCCACCACATATCCCGGTGCAATATGGCCTTAGTTGCTAATGCTCCTAAAAACCAAATAACAAACTATGACCACACCCACTGCACGGAGACAAGTGGGACCCAAATAATAGATTTTAGCCCACTAATTATTTACCTGTGTTTACATAGGTCACTTAGGAAAAGACCTTTTACTTCAGGGTCCATAATGCATGAGGAATATTGTTGCATCCGAAAGAGCAGGACAAAAATATTTACAAGCTATACAAAAAAATTTTAAATATTTACAAAATACACAATATTCATTAATATACAAAAAAGTGAAGCAAGTGAACAATGTTGGTGAACATTGTGGAGGTAGTTGTCAATAATTGTATTTGTAGTGACATAATTGCCTTGCCCTCTTCTCCCATTGGCTCGAATCACTAGGAGGAAAACATTTTTAATGGAGAGAGAGAGAGAGTGAAATATCTAAGTCAAACATGCATAATTTGAAATGAATTCATTTTATGGGGAGAGGGGCCTTTCTTCCCTTTAAATTTCTTTTTTTTTTTTTTTTTTTTTTTTTTTTTTTTTATCTATAAGTCAGTTTCTGTAAATGTGTCATCCTATATTGATATTATTTTGTCAATCATTTCTGCATTATGTTATGGAGCTAGATGAAACATGGCATGGAATGGCCTTATAAGCACTTTCTAGCTGTTTTGAAAAGGCTGGAATATATATGAAGATGAAGGAGAAAGATTTTTAAAAAATTGGAAGGAATTAGGAAGTTCTGATGTCAGAACATGAAAGGTGCAAATTTTAAAGAGCAGGTAAATTTTGAAGCCTCGTTTGCTGATTACATGGATGTAGCTCATGATGTGATAGCAGCTGAATATCCAGTTTGTGTTCAAGGTCACTCACTAGTCCTCTTTCTGTTTTTTTCTCCCTGCTGTAGCATAATTAAAAAGTGATACAGTATATCAGTTTTGAAGTGTTTGATGATGAAAAGTGAAAGGCTATCCCCAGTTTAAGTGTATGATACAGTCTGCTTTAGAAGTTGCTAAATGTATACATATTAGCACAAAAAAAAAGTATTTTGTGTTGTGTTTGTGGTAATAAACTTGCTCTTCGCATCAGAAATATAATGACTGCTAAAAATAACCAATTTCTTAAACGTTATACAAACATTTGTACTTGAGCCTTGTTTATGTAGGTACTGTACATAGTAATATTTCATTTTTTGAATATGGAAAAGGTTAAAATTAAGCTTTAGTAATTTAAAGTGACTTATAAAATCAAAGTAATTGCCAGTGTACTTTACACTAAATTACAGCTTCCCGGCTTAGGTAATACTCGACTTACGGAAATTCGACTTTACATAAGTTTTTGCTGGCCGGTGCAAACTTAAACAAATCGTGGAAACGAATTTTGCATCCCGTAGGAATAAATGGAGGTATTGTGAAAATATCGTAATGCGAACCCAATAACACTTTTGTTTTGTTTTTTTCTTGGTAATTCTTTCTAAGACCTCAGAAATTGAAATTTTTGCTATACAACTAACTCTCTGAAAGGTCATTTCTAAATCTCTTTAAGAGGTAGTTTCTAAATCTCTCTAAAAGATCATTTTTATAATGAAAATTGCACTACACTTTCAGCGTTATACAAGGGTGGTTCAATAAAGAATCGCCCTGAGCTAGCTGCAGAGGTGCTAGTCTGTTGATTCTTCACACAGGTTTTATTCCTCCTCTACGTAGCCACCGTGCAGATTTACACATTTTTCCAATCGGATAGCGCTACGGATACCGTTTTTGTAGAAGTGAGTTGGTCTTTGAACCATGACTCTGTTGTAAAAATGAGTGTCTCGTCAGGGAAGCGGGTACATCGAAGAAATGATTTGAGGGAAAGAAACGAAATCCGATGGTGCAAGATCGGATGAGTAGGCTGGATGGGGCAGTATTTCATATCCACAAGGGGCCGCTTGTGTTGTTGCAATTTCAGAAGTGTGAACTGGGGCATTGTCTTGAGGCATTCTCACATTTTTGGAAAGCTTACCACTCCTACATGTTTTGATTTTCTCCCGTAATTTTGTGAGTAAGTTGGCATAATAGGCACCTGTAATTATTCTACCTTTCGGCAGGCAATCAGTCATTATTATGCCTTCTCATCCCAAAACACTCAGCAAGATCTTTCCTGCTGACGCTTGGACCATTGCGTTCTTGGGGGTTGGGGGGAAACCATGACGTCGCCATTCCATGGACTGCTTTTTTCACTTTCAGGGTCGAAATGGTGTATCCAACTTTCATCCTGAGTGATTAGATGAGAGAAAAAGTCTTCCTCATTTAGCATTAGCATTAGTAGAGGCATATGATGCAAGAAAGCAAGCTTATTCAGCATCAGCCAAAAAAAAAAAAAAAAAAACCCTCTCCCATTTCACCCCTCCGTTCGTTCGAAATACCTGTCCAGTTGAGCTTTAAATTTGTTTAGGCTATCAACTTCAACAACAAGTGGAAGTCGGTTCCACCAACCAACCACCCGCTGGCCAAAGGCAAATTTCCGCACATCTATCCGACATCCGTCCTTCCTCAATTTGAATTTATGCCCTCTGAGGTGATTATTCTGAGAAAGATGAAGAATCCCATTGGCATTGAGCATGCTCAAACCATTCAAAGCCTTATACACCTCTATCAGATCACCTCGCCGGTGCCTAGTCTCCAGACTCTGTAATTTGCAAAACTTAAGCCTTTCTTCGTAAGAGCAACCCTTTGTTCCATTTACTAATCTTGTTGCCCTTCTCTGTACCCGTTCCAGCAGCTCTACATCCTTCTTGAAATGAGGCCTCCAGACCTGTATACAGTACTCAAGATGTGGCCTAACCATTGCCTTATACAAGGGAATAATCACCTCCTTATCCCTGCTAGAAAAATTCCTGTATATCATTGACAAGACACCATGAGCTACTCTTGCAGCTCGTCTGCACTGCTCAGAGAACTTCATATCTGCCTGCACAATTACCCCCAGGTCCTTTTCATTCTCCACCACTTTCAGTGTAGTACCGCAGAGTTGATACATTGCTCTGGGGTTACTGTTACCCATATGTAGTACTTTACATTTGTCAATGTTAAACTTCATTTGCCACCTCTCAGCCCATCTGTTCAACCTTTCCAGATCCTGTTGCAGCAGCATAGCGTCAGTAGTGTCCTTAACGACCCTGCCAACCTTTGTATCATCTGCAAACTTAGACATTAAACTTGATATCCCATCATCAATATCATTCATAAACACCGAAAACAACAACGGACCCAACACTGAACCCTGAGGAACTCCACTAATAACATTAGTCCACGTTGAGCAGTGTCCATTGATTACCACTCTCTGTCTTCTGCCACTCAACCATCCCCTTATCCATAGCAGCAATTTGCCTCCAGTGCCACACTGCTCCAATTTGTGCAGCAGTCTTCCATGTGCAACAGTATCAAAAGCCTTTCTAAGATCCAAATATATAATATCAAAGTTATTCCCTGCATCCAGTTCTTTTGTGACTACATCATAGTATCCAATCAAATTGTTCAGGCAAGACCTGCCCTTAACAAAACCATGCTGCGTCTGAGCTATAACTGAATTCTTGTCTAGATGATCCTGCAGTGCTTCTTTAACCAGTGCCTCCATTAATTTACCTGGAACAGAAGTTAAACTAACAGGTCTATAATTACTTGTGTCAGCCTTTGATCCTCCTTTGTGAATTGGGGTTACATTTGCATATCTCCAGTCTATGGGTACCTCCCCTGAGTCCAAAGAAGCTCTCATAATTATGGCTAGGGGTTTGCATACTTCCTTTGCTGCCTCCTTTAATATAACTGGATAGATCCCATCCACCCCAGGTGCCTTTTTTATGTTTATCCTCAACAATCTCTCCTCCACTTTCCTCTCAGTTATTACAAAATCATCCAGCTCACTGCCAATGTTTACTTTACCTACATCATTCTCCTTCCTGAATAACTCCTCATGCGTGAATGTAGATGCAAAATACTCGTTTAGATTGTTAGCCACTTGAGCAGGATCCTCAACTGTTGAACCATCAATATCCAGTGGACCAATCTGATTCATCCCTTTCCTTCTCGAGTTCAAGTATGTAAAGAACTCCTTTCTGTTTTTCTTTGCATCCTTTGCCAAGGATTTTTCGTAGTCTGCCTTTGCCTGCCTAATCTCCTTTGTGACTTGGTTACAGACCAACTTATATCTATCATAGGCTTCCATGTCACCCATTAATTTGTATGTATCCCATGCATTTTTCTTCTCTGCCACATGTCTCATTAGTCCATCTGACAACCATTTAGGCCTAAACCTTTAACAATATTTCTTAGTTGGTATGTAAAGCCTGGTAGCCACCAAGATTAGTTCCTTGAATGCTTCCCATTTTGAGTTTGCTGTTGGTAACATCATCAGTTGGTCCCACTGTATAGAATTTAAATACTGTCTCAGACCATCATAGTCGCCTTTACGAAAACAAAAACCCTTCCCTTTACCTCTGATGGTAGTTACCTCCTTGAGTAAATCCCACTTCAACACACTGTGATCACTGCCACCTAGTGGTTCATTTATCTGCAGGTTCTTAATGCATGAAGAATCACTACTGATAATCAGATCAAGAGTATTGCTCCCTCTTGTTGCCTCACGAACATGCTGATGTAGAAAACAATCATCCAATAAATCCACAAAAGCCTTGCTAGTGTGCGAGTGACCAACCCACAAATTCCAGTCAATATCTGGGAAATTAAAATCCCCCATTATAAGACTCTCTGATTTACTGGCCCACTCTATTTCCCTGTACAATATATTATTATACTCATCAGAGTCGTTAGGCCTATAGCACACTCCTACTCTCAATTTTGATTTCCCTATGCTTATGTCACACCAAACTGACTCGACACTGCCCTGTCCATCGATGTCAACTGGCTTCACTTCCTTTGACTTTATGTGTTTCTTAATTAATAACATAACCCCTCCTCCCCTCCTGTCCTGTCTATCCTTTCTATATACATTGTATTCCCCAAATTCCAGTTCCGCATTACTTATATCTGTGTGACACCACGTCTCTGATATCCCAACAATATCTGCCTTTGATGTTTTGAGCAATACCTCAAATTCATCAAATTTATTTACCAAACTCCTAGCACTGGTGTACACGCAGGTATACATGCACCTGTTTCTATTCTTAGCTATCCTAACACAACCCATGTGTTTACTTGTAACGCAATGACTACCAGCAGTCTCTGAAATATCCTGCATCTTGTTTTTCAGACTTCTGCTCATTTGAATAGAAGCAGTGCAAGAATCACTTCCACCTCTGCCAGTGGCTACTGTTAATCTATTAGTCCTTGTATCCCCCCCAACTAGCAGTTTTCCGACCCGCCTAACACTGCCTCGACAGCATCAGCAAAAATTCTTGCACCCTTTCTATTTAAGTGTATCCCATCCCTGTAGAAGCAATCTCTCCTGTTAACAAGTGCAGTCCAGGCTGAAAAAAATTCTACCCCTTGAGCCTTGCACAATCTTTCCAGGGCCGAATTGATCGACAAGGCTCACATCATATACTCCCTCCTATCGTGTCTGGGCAGAATTGCAGACACTTTCAAGTTCAACCCTAATTCACGGCTTTTTTTCAAGAGTGACCTGTACTTGCTAAGTAATTCCGCCGGTCTCCTACTCTTAATATCATTAGTGCCAACGTGTACAACTATATCACCTTTTGTGCCCTTAAAAGATGATATCCGCTCTACAACGTCATCAACCTTTGCCCCTGGCAGACATACCCTATTCCTATTCCACCTATCCTTTTTACAAAGCATGTTCCCCGTTTCCCTGACAATAGAGTCACCAACAACTACTAGTTCCTGTGGGACCAGCGCATTCTGCCTAGGGGGCTGCCCCTGTGTTGCCTGATGACCAAGTGCAAGCTCTGGCGTTGATGTGGGCAGCGGAGAGCTTGATGGGCCCCTCAATTTATTTCCTTAGAGGGCATCCACCCTGTCCTTCAAGTCTCATAAAGGCCCATAACAACGCTGAGTTGTTGCCTGATTTCCTTGCACTCCTTACATCGTGCACACACAAAGACATCCCCCTTGGCAGTATCATGTCCCGTACCCGACTGCTCCGCAAACATCAAGCAAACAGTGCATTTTAATAGACTGTGATTCAGAGGGCAACTGTCCCCCTCAGTTCTCCCCTGAACCACAGCACTCCCATTAGCTTGAGCCTTTTGCTTTGCTGCTCTGGTCAGAGTCATGATTCCAATTTAATTCAATAAAATTTAAAACAAAAATTAAATCCTTAAGTTATATCCCAAAACAGTTATGTTATATATATATATATATTTTTTTTTTTTTTTCGGTATCTAGTGTTCCCTTTATACAACTTCCGTATCACGTGTACCACTATAGTTATGTATTAATTATTTGTTACGATTAAGTCGTTATATATATTTATAGAGTTAAAAATACAATATAATTGACAATAAAATTTATCAAGATTAATAGATTTACTGATTAATTGACAATATTATATTATGCAGTATACTACACTAAGCTTATGCTATCGTGTAAAAATGGCGGGAAATCACGAACGGTATTTCTACGGACTCGTAAGTATTGATTAGCTTCGAAATCTCGCTATCTCAATTTAGAATAAACTAAGGATCCTGACTAAGTCTATAATCTACTTATAGAAGATAAATTGATATAACAATTGGTTAATAAATCGACTAAATTTGGTTAAAAGACCTCTCGTTCAATTTGTGACACGTGGATTTGATACCGTTACCGATACTAAGTAATATCTACGAAATCTCTGTCTAAGTTAAACTTTAAACTAAGTATCGTAACTAGGAATATAAAGCTACTCTAGAAAATAAGTTAATATGACAATTTAAACTAATAAAGCAGAAAATAAATCAGGAAAAACTTCTCTGTTTGAAGAGCTTTAAGGAGCAATGACTGCACAGGCTAAGCTCGCACCCAGATATGCATTTTTTTGGCACACGCTAACAACGCTTGTGATTTCTACTGTTGATCAGACTTCTGGAAACCAGTCGATAATCGGGGAATCCATCTTGCTCTAAATTTCTGTAAATGGAGTATGTCATGAAGGACTGTTTCAACAGAGCCCACGCTAATCTACACCTGGGACAATTCGCACAGACATATCCGACGATCTTCCGTGATTAACGACTCCACTTTTCTGATCGTGCTGTCATCAATGGCTGAACGGAGACGACCTGGAATGTGCTCTGATTCTACTGATGTTCAACCACACCTAAACTGTCTATGCCAATGCTTTACAATACCACAGGATGGGGCTTCATCCTTATACATAGCAGTCATCTCCTCGTGGATTTCTTAAGGAGATTTCCCCTTCAGCTTTGCTTTCAGCAGGTTTCTGAGCCTCTGATGGTTTTTCGGTCAGGTAGGCCTTAATTTCTTTGTGCTGTAACTGCTGAACCTGCATCATTCCCAACTATTTGTAGGCCTCTCCCTCTGTCATGGCTTCGATCTCTTTACCAATCCGCAGCTGTTAATTTCGCTTGACTAATTTTCTGGGTCTTGCATTTGTCTAGACCAAATTCCATCCTAATATCATTGCTGAATTCTTCGGTGATCTGGAGGTGCTTCTCGGTTCCCGCGTAGAGCTTCATGTCATCCATGTAGATCAGGTGGGTGAGGGTGAACAGGTTCTTCCTTCCTTCTTTGAGGTATATCCGTAATACTATTTCTTCCTGATTCGGGGTTCCACCACGTGACGGGTATTGCTATCAAGTAGACAGGGTGGTTGTTGTTATCTCTGCTGTTACTGTTGGTCGAGGAACTCTCTGACTGTTCTACAGGTGTTCAGAATTGCGACTTTCTGGTGTTCCTTGTATGTTTCTGCTGGAAGACCTATTGCTGTTATGTTGGGGACTTTGGCACCATACCTGTGGTTGACACGATGATCGGGATGGCCGTTACTTGTTGCATATGCCACACTCTTTGATCTCCTGTCTTAGGTTCGGTTCGCGTACTTCCTGATTTTTTCCCCATGGGTTTTCTGCAGGTTGCCAGTGTTCGGTACCGCTATGTCAATCATATCGGTAGTCTTTTCCTTCTTGTCCACAAGGGTTATATCCGGTCTGTTGTGCGAGATTGTCCTATCCGTTATTATGGCGCGGTCCCAGTCCGGGTTGGGGTACTCTATACTTGTAGTTCGGTACACTTTCTTCGATTAACTGGTATTTCCTTGCTAGCCTCTGATGTATTATCCTGGCTACCTGGTCGTGTCTATGAGTGTACTCAGTCTGAGTAATCACCTTGCACCCAGTGGTGATGTGTTGGATCGTTTCTGAGGTCAGGTGGCATCGTCGACATGTGTCATCGGACAATCCGGGCTCCTTGGCGATGTATTTTCTATAGTTTCTGGGGGTGATTACCTAGTCTTGGATTACAACCATGAATCCTTCAGTCGCGGGGAGGGGAGTCCCGCTTGTGAGCCATGCATTGGAAGTAATTTTATCTGTGTGAACTTGATGGAGATCATTGAAGTGTCTGCCATGGAGTATCTTCTTTGCCCATCTTTCTAGCTTCGTTTGTGCTTCCTGGTTGGGGGGACTCCTCGCTTAGGTTTAGTGGGGTTACCGTTTGTCCATCTTCCTTATGGAGTGCTGCTCTGTGTTTCTTAAAGTAATCCTTCAGGTTAACTATCGCTGTCTTCTGTTACTCAATGAGGTCTATCAGGCCCCCTTCCTCCTTCTTTCCGGGAAATTGTCAGTCTTTTCACGGTAGATTTCTGGTGGTTTTGGCGACTCCTGGTCATCACTGTCCTTGTCTTCCTCATGATATCCTTCAGCTCGGTGTTAGCCCAATCTATGATCCCGAAGGAGTATGTTAGCACTGGGACTGCATAGATGTTTACGGCTTTAACTGTGTTCCCTCCGTTTAGCTTTACTTTCAGCAGGCTTCTGAGTCTCTGATGATATTTTTCGGTCAGGCAGGCCTTAATTTCTCTATGCTGCAACTGCTGAGCCTGCATCCAACTATTTGTAGCCTCTCCCTCTGCCATGGCTTCGATCTCTTTACCAGTCTGCAGCCGGTAGTTTCGGTTGACTAATTTTCCCTGGTGCAATCGTGGGTCTTGCATTTTTTTAGACCAATTCCATCCTAATATCATTGCTGAATTCTTCGGTTAACTGCAGTAGTTGCTAGAGGTGCTTCTCGGTTCCTTCTCGGTTCTAGGGCTTGATGTCATTCATGAACATCAGGTGGGTGAGGGTGTACAGGTTCTTCCTTCCTTTTTTGAGGTGATATCCATACTTACTACTGTTGAGCATGGTGGATTGCAGATTAAGTGCTAGACAGAACCACAATGGGCTCAGGGCATCGGCCTGGTTCTGATGTTTTCGACCTTAATGG
This sequence comes from Mastigoproctus giganteus, assembly GCF_048544385.1. Lineage (NCBI taxonomy): Eukaryota > Metazoa > Arthropoda > Arachnida > Uropygi > Thelyphonidae > Mastigoproctus > Mastigoproctus giganteus. The sequence continues at coordinate 37,024,906 of NC_143575.1, forward strand.
TGGTACTCAATTTTGCCATCGTTTCTCCTAGGAAGTTTGTCACTATAGGATTGACTTTGTAGATGTTCAGTGCCTCTATTAGGCAGCTATGAGGCACTGAGTCGAAGGCCTTGCAGTAATCGATGTAGGCTGTGCACATGTTGCGGCGCTTCTTGTAGGCTTGCTCCATAACCGCGGCATCTATGGTATTAACCATGGTGCAAGATGCAAGGAGCAATTATGCTCCTTGCATTCTTTGCTCAGCCGCTTGCATCCTTTCTGCTGTTTGGCCATTATGTTCTAGCCCTCCAAGTGGTCTGATATCTCCCTGGTTATGCAGCTGATCAGGATCTTGTACACTGTTGGGAGGTAGGTGATCGGCCTGTATTTCGCCGGGTTTCTTGTATCTTCATCTTTAGCCGTCAGATATGTGATTCCTTGAGTGAAAAACTTCTGGATTGTCTCCGGGTGCCTTATCATTCGGGTGAACTGACTGCTCTGCGAGGTGCTTGTGTGTGCAAGTGAGCTTCTTGTACCAGTTCTTGTGGCCGTTATCTATTCCTGGATTTCGCAGTTGTGAGAGTTCTTGATCGTCTGTTTTACTTCTTCTTCCCGAATCTCCCACCCTCTCATTTCTTGTAGGTCCTTTGTTTTCTTGCGTTCTGGTTCTATCCAGGGGGCTCTGCCGTGTCTCTTACTTCCCTGTTCCATATGTTTCCCCAGAACTCCTCAATTGCCTTCTGCTCGGGTGGGCAGTTGCAGTTCCCTTCTTTCCCGTCTTCTCTGAGGCTCCTGTAGAAGCCTCTTTGGTCCTCATCGAAGATTCGGTTGTTTATTTACCTCTGGGAGCTGTCTTTGTATCGGCGTAGTCTCTTGCTGAGTGCAAGGAGGTTCTGCTTCAATGTGTCCAAGTATTCTCTGGTTTTTTGTCTCATGTTTGCTGCGGACGCTGTCAAATTTAACTTATTAACTGCAAACTTGGTAGATAGCCTATAGACATCGGACCATGCAGGAGAAATCCCTGGTACCGTTTTACCCTCAACACACTGAACCTTGAACTGTGGACGCTGTCGCTCTTGAGGATGAATCTTCACTTTTTCAATTAATTTCTTACTCATATTACCCCGTTGGTACTGGGTCAATTGGCCTATCTTGACTCTGAATTCTTCTATCTTCTGCTGAAGTCTTCTTTCCCAAGAACACTGGCGGTTCCTTCTCTTTTCGGTTCTTTTACTGCTGGTTTCCCGTTGTTCTTCCATTAATTCTCGTGGCTGCTACTGTAGCACAATACACGGCTGTGTGGACGGCCTCCAGTGTTGCACCATTGCTGTGGAGGTTATGCGTTATTACGTGCCGAATGAGGTGGTCTGTGACTCACCGCAAGGTTCTATTCGGCTTCTGCTTCGGTATCACGTGATATTTGTGCGGTCCATTCCCTCGAATTCTGTTAGGGCCTTATTCCACTAGTCCTCTGTTCTAGATATTATGACCTTGTCTCTTTCCACTTCTGTTGCTGTGGGTTGTATTTCTTCCTGCTCTTTCTCCTTTTTAGTTGATCGCTCATGTCCTGCTTGATTTTTTCCAAGATTGCAGGAGCTATCAGATTCTTCGTGACGATGGTCCTTCTCTGGTCCGCTATTCGCTGTTCGGTGACCTTGCAATATTCTGTTGTAAGTTGCCATATCGGTCTCAAGCTTGATTATTTCGTAGTATGCTTGCATGATGTACGTATTCATTTCTACACTCCACTTCATGCTTTGGCGTTTTCTCCCTGGGTAGTCACTAGTGCAGTTGTGCAGGAAGAACTTCCAGTTGGTGGGGCTGGATGGTATTGCCCTTCTCTTGTGGTAACCATACGGGAGGACAGCGCCCCTTGCTCCACCGTCTTCCTTGGGAGACCGTCTCAGATTTTTCGAACAGAGCCTTCTGTCTAAGTTCTGAATGCGAGTGACTTTATCCTGGCCAACACTCGATGCAGAATGATTAATATTTCTCTGCGACTTCATCCATCTGTGGAAGTGGACCTGTTTAGCTTTGACTTATGTCCAGTCGTAGTTCTCGGGAGTGATGCCGGATGGCGCCACAATCTGCAAGTTCGCTTCCGCTATTCGAACTCGGGTCCATCAGGCTGGTAGCCCAGTGTTTTAACCACTGGGCCATCGCGCCCTTTATTATTATTATATTATTTCTCCCTGATTGGGGATTCCACCTCGTGACAGGTATCGCTACCATGTACACAGGGTGGTTGTTGTTATTATTATCATTATTACTATTAGCCGTATGGTGCAAGGAAGTTTTAGGCTTATTCTGCACCAGCCAACAAAAAAAAGACTGATGAGTTACCCTGAGAGAGAGAGAGAGAGAGAGAGAGAGAGAGAGAGAGAGAGAGGTACAAGTCAATCACCAAGGAAAAGATGAATGCTGATATCCAGCTCAGGACCCTGGGTGTGCCAAGCCCATACTCACCATTTCAATCAGTAATAAATACAATAATAATAGTAACCAGACACAACCACCCACTCCATGCTCTTTGTACCAGAACCCATCAAAAGCAGAAAAAAACCCATAAAGGAGAAAAAAAAATAATAATTAAAAATATTAGTAACCAACACATCAATGCAGGATGCAGGATGAACACCCACACGAAGTATACTCGTAGACACGACCAGGTAGTCAAGCTAATACACCACAAGATAGCGAGAAGCCGAGGAAATACCAGTTGATTAAGGGAAATGTACCTTATTACAAGTAAGAACCACAGGCCATACTAGAGACCCCAATCCACAAGCTGTACTGGGACTGCGCAATAATAACGAACAAGACAATCCAACACAAGAGACTGGATATAATCCTTGGTCACAAGAAGGAAAAGCTACCTATCTGATCGGCATACTGGTGCCTAACACTGGCAACTTTCAGAAAACCCAAGATGAAAAGATCAGGAAGTACATAGAAGTAAAAGCAGTACAGAAGTACAAGCTGTGCTGGGACCGCGCAATAATAACGAGCAAGACAATCCCACACGACAGACTGAACATAATCCTTGGCCACAAGAAGGAAAAGCTACCTATCTGATTGGCATAGTGGTGCCTAACACTGGCATCTTCCAGAAAACCCAAGAGAAAAATATGAGGAAGTACATAGACGTAAAACAGGAGGCAAAGAGATGTGGCAAAGGCAAAAGAGTAACGACCATCCTGATCATTTTGTCAACCACTAAGGTACCAAGGTATGGTACCAAGGGCTCTACATAAGAGCCTAACAGCAATAGGCCTCCCACAGAACACCTACAAAGAACTCCAGAATGTTGCAATCTTCAACACTTGTAGGATAGTCAGAGAGTTACTCAACCAACAGTAACACCGGACATAACAACTACCCTGTGCCGTTAGTACCAGTATTCGTAACTGCGACCGCATCAAGGAGAAATAATAGTAATGAAATGGTGTAAAGATGCAAGCTTATAAAACTTCTATAAATTTATTCAATATATCAACTTCCACTAAAAGTAAATTTATTCCAACAGTCGTACCCCAGGGGATCATATCTGGTGAATATGGGCTTGGCAAACCCAGGGTTCTGAGATGGATTTTATCATTCTTAGCTTCCTTGCTTTCTTCGTGATTCCCTTCTACTTCTGACTACCCCTCTTTCTCTGAGGGTAACACGGGAATTTTTTATTTATTTTTATTTATTTTTGACTGGTGCAGCATAAGCATCTGGCTTCCTTGCACCCTATGATTAATAAAAAAAATAATAAAAACATAATAATAATATTATTATTATTTATTGTATCATATTAATTGAGCAACCCTATTTTTTATTGATACTCTCAATAGCAAACCTGTCACTTAATCTTTTGAAGTAGGGGGCGCCTAATGATTTTGATTTGTCATGAAGACTATTAATATGGTTGCGTCTGAAAAAGAGCAAGTAAGTGTTGTTTTTGAAAGTTGAAAGAAGCTGTTGTGGTGAAAATATATATTTGAGAATATGGGTAACTTTTATGAATTGGTATGTATTGACTTTACTTTGGAAGTCAGTTGTTTTTCTGCAAAATTCTTTTTTTTTTTTTTTTTCCCCCCTTGTGAATATCTAGTAACTTTGTGCTTCGGGATAACGTAAATGTCAATTTAGGATCGAATTAAGGATTATTGGGTTCACCTGGGGTTGTCCTTCGGTTTGCTGTGCTTAACATGACGCCACGATGTGGATTTTTGCTGATTGGACTTAGCAACGTTTGTGTTTCGTAATAATCTTCATTCTTCTACGTGAATTGAGAAATTGGAAATCGCCTAATGTTTTATTTAAACATTACAGGTATTAGAACATCGTAATTCATATGAAACCTTTCAGTAATTCCGCTCTTCTCGCAAAATTCTTTTGGATTAATATTTATAAGCGGGTATCCCTTTCGATTGATCTTAGCCCGCAGTGCTGGATTAAGGCATGGGATAGCAGGGCCTCTCATCCGGGATGCCAAAAACAGAAGACAGGCAAAAAATCTGGTAATCCTGCACTTTAGTGTTGTGAGTCACGTTCAGCCTGTAAGTCACCGCCAACTCCAACCTGTTGTGAATCATATTCTGACGGGCAGTTCTGACTTGCTGAGCATGTGCAACACTCACTCTATCTGCCAGTCTGTGCTGTGAATTGTCGTGGAGCATGCACGACACTCCGTATCTGCCAGTCCACATATTCTGATGAGCATTTCAGACTTGACTGAGCATGCACGACACAGGATAAGATCACTGCTGCCGGAATGTTTCCTTCGCCACATGTACTCTCCGAGGTAGGAATCTAATTGATCATTGACTTTGCTTAATGATAGTTGTCGTTTAATGATGTTCCATGTCCCCTCGATTGTGTTAGTGTTTGCCCCTGTTTCCAGGTCGCTGAAATGAATTGAGTGGTTTACAGAGATGTTTAAACCCTTCGTCTTCCAGACAGATATAAGACTTCCAGCAGTCCGATACTATGATGGTATCGGGCCATATAAAAGTCTTAGGGAACATCTTTACTCCTATTTTCAATGACCCGGAAAAAACACTTTCCTGTACCCCGTTAAACCCCACCAAACACCCATTTCCCATTCACTCTTTTACCTCTATTATACTCCTTTTATCAGACTTGCTCTCACCTATCTCAACAATAACATTCACTCCTCCTATCATACCACTTTCTGTCTGGCACACTTCCGCACAGGCGCCTCCATAGCCAGGTGGGCAGGAGCAGCAGTGCGTAGCACATGCTTCTTGATTGGACCGGGGTTCGAGCCCGTGCCCACCAAATACGGAGGATGGGGAAAGGTCAGGGAATGGCCAAAAAAAAAAATAAATAAACAAAAAAAAAAAATAATAAAAAATACAAGGAAAATACCTGGGACAAAGGAGATTTCACGGCAACAAGCAACAGGACACCTGCACAAATGAAGCAATTACCACAAAGTGAATAGTGAATTTCACCACGTGCTGACCACCGGTGCCATGTGAGCCTGGGAATGATATAATCTTAATCAGCCAATCACAGAGCTAAGTCACTTTTATTAATTAATTAATTTTTTATTATTTTTTTTCCTGGAGGCTACTGCACCCAGACCCACATTTCTGTGGGGTCTCCAGCCTCCACACCCCTGGAATTATTATTTACTCGAGAACAATAAACACAGTTTCCTTTTTATATTTTTCCTAATCACCAGTCAGCCTTACCAAACCATTCCAAACACTACCGAACTGTGTGCTTACTGTGCCTCGTGTTTCCAGTTCCAGGAGGTACATGGCACAGGTGACACACGCTGCTTTGCACACTTTGCCAGATGTTTCGAAATGTTCAGTAGATCACATGACACTGGGCGGGGTCAGAACCTGTCAATCATGCCCGTATTGCTAGCATTCTGGAAGGGTACCAGTCTCTGAATCTTGACCCATACACAATTCCAAAGCAATAGGGCAAGTATTTACATGACAGGAATCTTATGTAAATGCAAGGAATGTGTTGGTCCCGGGTGCCAAGCGTTCCATGGCCAACCGATCTCAGTGTGTTTCTCAAAGCGAGCTATCTAAAGAGTTTTTGCCATTGTATATATTCTGTTTATTTCCGAATACTGTTTTCGTCATTTTATATTTAAGTAGCTCTTTCGTTCTACAAGAAGTAGGCAAAGGCTCAGAAAGGAAAGAAACCTTTCTGTTTCATTTTCTTTATTATTAATACAACTAATAGCCGCTTGGTCACCTCGTGGCATTACTCCTGCCTCCCCGTGGCGGGGCCGGTAACCTGGGTAGTAAAGACAAACCCTCGGAGCCGACATGGATATAAGTAACTATCCACTGTTAGAGCCCTCGAGTTCGAGATCAAAAATTCCTGACAACGACCATGACTCCAATCGTCCGAAGCGACTAAGGATGGAAAATCAGAATAATGACGTGCCAGCATTTCTTATAATGCACTCATTATCCATGCAACCTGTTGGCAAACTATCGCCTTTTCTTATACAGAAATGTTTAGAATCGGTTTGTGGATCTCCTAAAATGGTTAAGTGTCTCCAGTCTGGAGACCTTCTAATTGAAACTTCTAAGACAACTCACTCGGAGAAGCTGTTAAAATTAACATCATTTAACAGTATTCCAGCGTCAGTTACACTCCATAACACTCTTAACACCTCTAGAGGCATTATCAGCGAATGGGACTTGCTATCTGTGTCAGAAGAAGAGATAATACAAGAATTCAGGGAACAAAAAGTGACTCGTGTGCGGAGAATAATGACCAAAAAAGATGGCAACCTGGTGCCAACCAGGTCCATCATTTTGACATTTAGTACTCACTCTTCCATCTTCTGTTAAAGCAGGTTATTTAAACTGCAAGATTCGGCCCTACATCCCAAATCCCATTCGCTGCTTCAAGTGCCAGAAGTATGGCAATTCTCAGACGGCATGTCGAGGCGATGCTGTGTCCTATTTGTGGCTCTAAGGAGCATTCCCAAGGAGACTGTATAGCTGCCACTCCTACTTGCTCTAACTGTAAAGGAAGCCATCCTACCTTTTCTAAAGCATGTGACCTTTGGAAAACAGGCAAACAAATCCAGAAATATAAGGTGGAGCATAAAGTCACATACCCTGAAGCAAGGAAGCAAATACTGTTAACCATACCTAGCCGATCATACACATCAGTCACTAAAAACAGCCGGTCAATTTCAACTCAAACAGATGTCTCCATAGAACCAAACATTTCATTTGCCACCTGGGCCAAAACTATGCTAACATGCAATAAAAAATCTACAGTTAATGAAACCAGCAGCATGCCAATCAGTATCCCAACTGATGCCATATCAACCTTGCCCGAAAGAACAAAATCTGTTAGTGTTGAAAATCAAAGACAATGAAACCACGCTATAGCAACATGGAAATGGAGGTTCAGTCAGAAGATGAAGACAGTACTAGAATTACATGCCAATGATACCATAGACACAGGACGCCCAACCTTTCCCAGAAATGAAAAATCAAAACTAAGCAGACAGAAACCTCAGAAAAAACAGTCAGATCAATCTTCCTCAAATAAACCCATGCAATGAACAAATTCCTACAATGGAACTGCAGAGGATTACGCAGTAATATAGATGACCTGAATGATTACTCATTCAAACTAACGCATTAGGAGTATGCTTACAGGAAACATTTTTATCACCAAAAGTTTCACTCAAATTCAAAACCTATACTATGTTTAGGTGAGACAGGGATTCTGACTCTTCTTCTCGTGGAGGGGTAGGTATTCTTGTCAAAATTACCATACCATCAAGACATCTCCAACTAGAAATTTCCCTAGAAGTTGTAGCAGTTAGGTTAGCAATGGGAATATCATTAACCCTTGCATCTGTTTACATACCACATAATTATCCTTGTTCCCAGACTGAACTTGACAACCTTTTAACACAACTGCCACCTCCTGTCTGTTTACTCGATGATTTCAACGGTCACCATCCATTGTGGGGATCCTCCGCTATGGATAAGAGAGGCAAATTAATTGAAACATTCCTAGATAACCATAATCTGACTGTATTAAACACTGGCTCTCCAACTTATGTTCAATTACCTACAGGTACAACATCTGCCATAGACTTATCTATATGTTCAGCATCTCTGTTTCCAAGTATGGAATGGTTGGTGTTGAATGATCCATTCCACAGTGACCATTTTCCCATCATCAGCTCAATCCAGAACCAAAGCTGTGGCCCTCCAGCTTCTAGAAAAGCAGACGAGAAGAAACAATTTTAGGAAGGCTCAGGATTGGGCATACTCATCTCACTCACCTATATCTATTAACTAATGACAGCGCTCCACAATATACATCATATCAAGTACAACTGACCATTCGCCATTTGTTAGTGGACTGTTCCCACTTTCAGAACATCCGCTTAGATACTTTTAAATCAATTGCTAAAACACAGTTATCAATAAATTTATTGCAGATTCTGGGAGATGATCCTAATAAAAAAGAACTATTTACTTTCTTAAACCGGATAGAAATATATCATAAAATATAGTTATTTCATATTCACCATTAGAAGACACAATATGGTCCAGGTAGCCTATGTGTCGTTAAACCCAACAACAACAAGGAATATGTTAAATATTTAAATACTTGCAAAAAAAAAAAAAAATCAACTAATAACATGTTTATTTATGAAGGAACTGCAAAAGTATGTGCTGATGCAGCAAAATGCCTGGCCTTCCTTATCACATATGGTGATAAGGAAGGTCAGGCACCCCTTATACAATAATAAAATTTTATTTGTGGTATAGAATTTGCTGATCAACAGAGAAATATAGTTCATGATTACTGATACTGCAGGGAGTAAAGGAGAGGATAATGCAAATGGGTCTTTTCTTAAAAACATCTTGCAGTTTTGTCTGATTACTTTGTTTACACTGTTCTTTCACATATTTGTCTTTTAGTGTATATGGCTACATTATTTCCTCCTCAGTAATAAATGTTATTTTCTCCATAATGTTAATCAGATCATCACAACAGGAAGTAATCTTGGCCATGGTCACTTTTTCTATTCCCATGAAATGGCACTTTGCTGTTGGTTGGTCGTTTGGTTTTATTGGTGCATTAGCAACTAAGGCTATGATGCACCACACTTTGCTGTTATCACTACCCTTCACTGTCACATTAGGACAGCATCAGTAATTTCCAGATCAGTGAATGTTTGTGAAAAGGGAATGTTTCTATTGCAGTCCTTTCTTCTACTTCATTTTCACTTGTTTGGAATCCAGAATATCATAAAATCATTTAAATCCAGGTTAGAATTAGGTATACTTCTGGTATTCTCCTTTCTAAAATCTTCATGTGTGAATATAGATACAAAATATTTATTCAGTTTGTTAGTAACCTGAACAGAATCATTGGTAGTTATGCCATTCATATCCAGTGAGCGTATGTGGTTCACCCCTTTCCTTCTAGTGTTTTTGCCATTGTATATATAAGCAAAGAATTTTATTACTTTTCTTTTCATTCTTAGCTAGTCTTCCATTAATCTGCCTTATGTGGCTTTCTCCTTGCCCTTAGTTTATACTTACTATTGGTTTCTGTGTCCCCTGATAATTTATAATTATTTCATGTACTTTTCATTTCTATCACTAGTCTCATATGACAACCATTTAAGTAAGACCTGAACAGTACCTTAGTTCAGCAGCATCCAACTTTTTTTTGGGCTATAAGCCAAAAAAAAAAAAGATAAAATGCTGAAGGTGAGAGAATGAACTGCATTCATTCTCACAAGGTTGTGGCCCTCAAGTTCTGTACAACAGCTTAGTAGCACTGATACAATTTTTGAAATAGAATTTAATTTTTTGTTACCAGAATTAAATTATATATTTATAGTTTTTTACACTTAAAATTAAATATAAGAATGTGGCAATATTATGTGGCTATAGTAATGTTGCCAAATACTGAGGACAATACATTATTTATTTGTACCAGAGTGTTAAATGAAGTAATAGGGGTGAGAATATTTTTCACCTCATAATTACTAACGAATCAGATGACACCACTGGGCTTCAAGTACAGGAACCATTGTCAAGAAGTGATCATGCAATTGTCATTTGAAAGATGAAGGAAAATGTAATAGTTAAAGGTAAAGACATGGGTTTTAACTTCAGTAGAAGTGACATTGACAGTTTAAGGTGCTATGTGCCATCTGTGAATTGGGCAAATTGCTGTGGGATGATGAATACATTTGAATTATGGAATATTATTAAAGCAAAAATCAAAGATGCTATGAATGCATACATACCTTTTTAAGAAAATATTACAGGAGGAGAATGCTGAAATGGATCAATGTGGAGCTGGCTGGTCAAATAGAGCAGAAAAAGATAGCGTGGGACAGTTACAGAGTGATGAAAAGTACTGAAGCCTACAACAGGTACAAGTTGATCTGTAATAGCACCACAAATAAGGTCAGGGAGGCAAAGGCTGCATATGAGAAAGCATTATCTAAGGGAGCAAAGAATGGAGGCAAGGAATTTTTCATATAGTTGAGTACAATGAAGAAGAAAGCTAATCAGATCCTTGTGCACTGGGTGTGGGAAAGTGTTAGATAACCCAGCTGATGTAGTGGTTGAATTGAATAGGTACTTTGCATCAGTCTTTACTGATGAAAGCCCCTTCTTGCTGAGAAGAGGCTATGCAAGTGAGGCTGAGCCACATGAAATTAGTGATGTCGTAATTACAGATGACTGTTTATCGGAAAAACTTTTGAGCATATAGGCAAGTAATACTCCCGGAGTTAATGGTATAGACGGCCACCGTAGCCGAGTGGGCAGGAGCGGGCGTGCAGTAACACACGCTCTTTGAGTAGACCGGGGTTCAAGCCCCTGACTGCTGAATACGGTCGATCTGCCAACCCGCACTGGACCAGCGTGGCAGATTATGGTCCATTTCCCTCAGCATGAATTGTTGAGGAGGCTTCCATCCTGCAGTGGGTTGATAATGGCTGCACTTTACTTACTTTACTTTTACCCTGTAATTTTGAGGGACAGCACAAGGGAATGTGATATATTGAATCATTGAGATTAATTATGAGGGAATTTTTGGAATCTGTGGTGGGGGGAATGATATTCCTTTGGATTGGAGAAGTGCCAATGTATCGCCAATACATAAAAGCCGTTTTAAGAGTGAAGCTGGTAATTACAGACCAATTAGTCTGACATCAGTGGTAGGAAAAATCTTAGAGGTAATGATTAAGAGTGCAATCCAGGAACATTTAGATAGATATGGCATTCTGAAGGGCACACACAATGTGGGTTTGTTAAGGGAAAACCATGTTTATCTTAGTAGGCTATTTTGACACAGTTACTCATGAATTAGATGTAGGGAACAATTTTGACCTAGTTTATTTGGATTTTAGCAAAGCATTTGTCTCTTTCTCTTATGAGATGCTGCTATATAAACTTGAAACAGGTTGGGGTTACTGCTAAGATTCTAAGATGGATTGTTGGGTTGCTGCAGGACAGAAGGCAGAGGGTTGTGATTAATGGATGTTCTTCAGATTGGTGTAACATCAGGAGTGGGGTCCCTCAAGTATCAGTCCTTGGGCCACTGTAGTTTCTCATTTTTATAAATGACATTGACAAAATTTGTACATGGCATAAAGATTAGCAGCGTCATTAATGATCATTGCCAAGATTTCAAAGATGGTCAGAAAAGTGGTTGCTATATTTTAATGCTGCTGAATGCAAGGTCTTACATATGGGGAATAGCAACCTTCAAATAAATTATACACTTGTTTGGGTTTGATTGAAAACAGTGGGGGAGAAAAGGGATCTGGGAGTTAACAATACGGGCAGATATGAAGTTTTCTGAACAGGCAGCCATGAAAGCCCGTGGTGTCGTATCAATGATTTATCAGATATTATCCTGTAGAGATAGGGAGGTCATAATTCCACTGTATAAGTCAATCATAAGACCACATTTGGAATACTGTATTCAAGTATGGAGATTTCATCTGAAAAAAAGACATTGAGCTTGAAAGGGTCCAAAGATGGGCAACTTGAATTATGAGATCGGCAGGAGGACCAGGAAAGACTGATTATGTGGGCTACAGAAAAAAAATCCCCCCCCAGTTACATTCGATTTAATGGACTTTCAGCATTAACAGACACCCCTTCCCCCTATTAGCCCATTAAATCGAGAGTTTACTGTATAGCTTTTTCTTGTTTCATCCCTAATATGTTGGTATAGAAACCAGTCATTAAGTAAATCCAGAGCAAGTGACCAAACACAAGTTGCAGTCAGTATCTGAAAATTTTTTTTAAATACTGCACAATAGGACATCTGGTTTAGTGTTGATACTTGTTTGTTATACTCATTACAGTGATTTTGCAACTATAATATCTCTACTCCAGTTTTTCTTTCCTAGAGTTTATCACACTAGATGGTTCAACACTCACAACCCATGTCTATAGGCACCAAGGCCGTAACCCTCCTCCTCACCCACTTCTACTTTCTGTACATATTATTTGAATACTTATTGTATTCAAATTATACGTCTCATATGTCAGGGTCTCTATATTTTTGATATTCTTGTCTTCATTTGATGACAACCAGTATAGCCGAGTGGGCAGGAGCGGGAATGCAGTAGCACACGCTCTTTGAGTAGACCGGGGTTCAAGCAACTGACTGCTGAATATGGTCGATCTGCCAACCTGCACTGGACCAGCGTGGCAGATTATGGTCCATTTCCCTCAACATGAATTGTTGAGGAGGCTTCCATCCTGCAGTGGGTTGATAATGGCTGCACTTTACTTTTTTTATTTCAGGTTTATTTACTATTTGACTATAAAGTATGTGTCTGTTTGTGCTCTTAGTCTCAGTGCAGCCCATATTGTTGATATTACATGTCCCGTGGGGGTTCCTTAGGTGAACTTGTAATCCCCTTCAGGTTGCTTTCCAGGTTGTCTTGATAGGACTACAAGAATCATGTGGGGGGGGGGTATTTACATTCCAGTTGTGTTGGAAAATATAGAAATGCAATTTTTAAACAATAGAAATAAGAAAAATTAGTACTGCAAATTATATGTATATGGCCATAGCAAGACTTGATACTTGGAGATGATGGGGATGATTTTTGGTGTAAGAGCTAGATAATGCAATGGTGGTAGAAATCAGTTTCAAGAATTGTACAGTTGCAGGCTGCTGTCGAAAGGTAAAACTTGCTGACGTTATGTATGTCTCCTCTCTGTTTTTGTAATTTTGTACACTTTGTAATTTTTCCTGTGCATAAGATAAAATAAATTGAATAAATAATTCTATTTACATGTTCGTCGAACATTTCTTTTTTGTTTCAATCAAATTCAGCAAGCATAGTTGCGAGTGCTGCATAAGCATTTAGGGAAATTCTTACTTACGTAAAATTCGACATGTAGAGTTTCGTGGAACGCAACCCTTACATAAGTCGGAGTGGCTGTATATATATGAAAGTGTTTAATAATTAAATTTCTAACAAATAAAATTATACGAATTGAAATTCTAATACCATAACTTCTTTGAATTTTGTTGCTTGTTTTTCTCTATTGTTGATATTACTCATAAATCATGAAGATTGGTTGTTTAATTTGCAATAAATTCAGTGGTGTACTTTGGCTAAATGTAATTCTTATTTTAAAGGACAAATTCCTATTTTACAGGACAGTGATTTATAATCATATAACAGCAGCACTTCCTTTTGACAGCAATCCAGATCTTTCAGCAAATAGTAGTCTTCAGGCTGGTCAACGTAGCCTGATATGCTGCAACATTGGTCATCACATTGTTGGATGAATTGGTCATCACACTGTTGGACCAAAATGACTCCCCCTGCACATTCTAAAAGATAGTTGTCATCTTTCCTGCAGTTGGCATCATCTTAAACCGTCTGCTGGGAGAGGAAATGGGATGCTTGCGCACACACACACACACACACACACACACACACACACACACACACACACACACACACACACACACAGAGCAGTAGCATCGTGCACAATATATCTTCTCTTAGTGGGGATAAAGTCAATTTCATTAATTGTTAATTCATTTGGGCTTTTCCATGATTCCACTTTCTGTTCACCCTTTTCTTGAAATAAGTGTTCATTACTGACATTCCTTGAGATTCTGCAAATTCCACAAGTCTTTCATTTCTTTCACCAATTCCAAAATTTCCTATAGTTTCCCTTTCTGCACTGTTTTGTTTCTTTCCAATCTTAGCATTGAAGTCCCCCATAATAATGATGTAGTGAGTTTTCTGTTTATCTAGAAGTCTCAATTTCAGTGTACCTTCAACCTCTTCATCACGGTTCAATGTTGGTGCATATATCATTATAACCCTTAGGCTGTACCTCTTAGAAATCCTGAGTAGTAGTCTTGACACCCTTGGTGATGTACATTTTGAATTACAAAATGTTGTTTTTTATATCTTTATGGACCAGAAAGCCAACTCCACCTTTGCTCTTTTTGCTGTTTCCATTGGTGTACAGGAAGTTTCCACTTGATAAACTTATAAGCAATTCATTTCTTCTTGTTTCAGCCAAGCCGATGATATTCCAGTTCACATTTTCTAATTCCTTTTCCAGCTCTAATATCCTACCTTCACTGATGAGCAATCTTGCACTGTAACATGCCGCCGACCGGGCTAGCCGAGTGGGTAAAGTACCTGCCCGGCAACCCAAAGGTCGCGGGTTCGATTCCCGCCTCGGGCTTGGATCAGAGTACTGCAAAAACCTTGGGAGGTGCAATATGGCCACAGAAGCCGATGCGCCAACAACTACCAAATCAAAAAAAAAAAAAAAAAAAAACTGTAACATGCCAATCCGTGCACAGCAGCCTGGTTGTACCCAGAGATTCTTAGCACCCTCTGCTTTTGCTGTGATCCTTTCATTGCTGTAAGAGGGGAAGTGAAAGCCACTGGGGACTGAGGGCCATTTGTTTTGTCGTGTTGTCATGTGCTGGAGGGTTTGGTCTTTTCCTCTTTACACTGACCAGGCATCTTGAAGAAAACAACTCTAGACGTTCGTTGCCACCAAAGTGGCATAACAGGGCTTGTGCTATCGAGAAGGTGTGCACGAGTGGTTTTAGTTAAGGGAGGCAGGCCATCTGAACTTCTAAAATGAGTGTCTGAAATTCTATACTCCAATACTACTCCCACTCTACTATGTGGTATTGGAGTATAGAATTTTTATTTTTTTTAAATAATGGCATCTCAAAGTGCAATGCTTTTTTTTTTTTTTTTTAAGCTGCAGAACCCTGTACAAATCTAAAACTATATTGAGCCATAGTGTCTTTAAAAACAGTAATAATTAAGTCAATTAAAAATAATAATATGTATGCAGATTAAAAGCTGAATGAAAAATTGAGCTTTTGCAGAATGTGTGGGATCCCTTTGCACAGCCAGAGTTCAAAAGAGCACACTTAAAAAACCACTGCTTTTTAGACTGTTCAGAATCTATTTTTTAACCTATATTAAAATATTGTTGGTGTATCTCAAACACTTCAATTTTTTTTTTTTATTTGTACCTCTTTTGTTAAAAGACAAACATAAAAAAATGGATTATAAAAATCAACCATCTCTCCTCTCCTTCTCCCCCCTACTACCTGACTCACCAGTCTTCACTCACTGTCATACACAGCTTACTATAGCCTGATATATCATTGACTGTCCTCTATACAACCAAGTTAGGCACTCAATTTTCATTGAGAAACAGCACAAAGTGATCTTACTATGAAACAAAACCTGAATGACAGTTTTAGCTTTGACTTGGTATCAACCTTCATGAAATTTATCTTCTGCTATAATAAGATTTGGTACTATTTCCTGTGGACTGTGGGTGCGAGAGTACATGTGAACAGGCGAAATTTTTACGGCTCCAGCAAATAGAGAAGTTTTTGCTTTTTTATTGACTTAAATTGGAATATTAATTTATTTTTTAGAGTTGCTTTATATTCCTAGTAACAATACTTTAGTTTAAATTGAATTTAGACAGATTTTGTAAGTTATTACTTAGTATTGGTAAGGGTATCAAATCTACGTGTGGACAGGTTTTGCAGCTCCCGCGATCGAAAAGTTTTTAATTATACTTAGCCGCTTTATTGACATTGTTAGATTAAATTATTTTCTAAGTAGCTGATAGACCTAGCCAAGCTCCGTGGTTTATTTTGAATTTAGATAGCGTGATTTAGAAATTTAATAATACCTCGTGTCCATAGATTAACCATTTGTAACTTGCTGCCATTGTTATAAGATGGAGTATAGTAGTATCAGTTAATCAATAAAATTTATTAATCTTATTAAATTTCATTGTCAATTGAATTGTACTTTTTTAACTAAATAAATATAGCGACCTAGTTATTATAACATCATAAATTAATACATATAAGTTGACAGGGGATAAGAAACTCACATAACGTAAATTGGAGATAATATTCAATACCAAAATACATAGTGTTATAACTGCATTGGGGATATAGATTTAGGGTTATATTTTGTATTGAAATTTTATTGAACTTAAATAGAAATCATGACTCAGACCAGAGCAGCAAAGCAAAAGGCTCAAACTGGTGGAAGTGCTATGGCTCAGGGGAGAACTGGTGGTGGGGGGCGGTTGTCCTCTGAATCACAGTCTATTGAAATGCACTGCTTGTTTGATATTTGTGGAGCAATCAGGAATGGGACATGATATTGCCAAGGGAAATGTCTTTGTGTGTGCATGATGCAAGGAGTGCAAGGAAATCAGGTGCCAACTCGGCATTGTTATGGGCTTATATGAGAGCTTGAAGGACAGGGTGGATGCCCTTGAAGGATTTATATTGAGGGGCCCATCAAGCTCTCAGCTGCCCACATCAATGCCAGAGCTTGCAGTTGAACATCATGCAAAACAGTGGCAATCCCCAGGGCAGAATGCACTGGTCCCAAAGGAACTAGTTGTTGTAGGTGACTCTATTGTCAGGGAAACGGGGAACATATTGTGCAAAAAGGATAGATTGAACAGGACAAGGGATGGATACACTTAAATAGAAAGGGTGCAAGAATATTTGCTGATGCTATCGAGGCAGAGTTAGGTGGGTCGGAAAACTGCTAGCTTGGGAGGAGATACGCAGACTAATAGATTAACAGTAGCCGCTGGCAGAGGTAAAAGTGATTCTTCCACTACTTCTGTTGAAATACAGTTGGGCAGCAACCTGGAAAGCAAGGCAATGGGAATTTCCAGGACTGCTGGGAGTCATAGTGGAACAAGTAAATACATGGGCTGTGTTAGGGTAACTAAGAATAGGAACAGGTGCATGTATACTTGCATGTACACCAATGCTAGGAGTAAAGTTAATAAATTCAGTGAGCTTAAAGTGCTAATCAAGACATCGAAGGCAGATATTGTTGGGATATCAGAAACATGGTGTCACACAGACATAAGAAGTGAAGAACTGGAATTTGGGGAGTACAATGTGTACAGAAAGGATAGACAGGGGAGGAGGGGTTATGCTGTTAGTTAAGAAACATAAAATCTAAGGAGGTGCATCCAGTTGTTGTTGGTGGACAATGCAATGTTGAGTCTGTTTGGTGTGACATAAGCACTGGGAAAGGAAAATTGAGAATAGGTATGTTATAGGCCTAATGAATCTGATGAGTATAATGAGCAATTGTGCAGAGAAGTAGTGGGCTAGTAAATTAGTCTCTTATAATGGGCGATTTTAATTTCCCAGATATTGACTGGAATTTATGGGTTGTTCACTCACTTTAGCAAAGCTTTTGTGAATTTATTGGAAGGTTTTTTTTTTTTTTTTTTTTTTCTCTACAGCAGCATGTTCAGCAGGCAACTAGATGGAGTAATTCTCTTGATCTGATTATCAGTAGTGATTCTTCATGCATCAAGAATCTGCAGATAAAGGAACCACTAGGTGGCAGTGATCACACTGTGCTGAAGTGGGATTTATTCAAAGAGGTACCTACCATCAAGGGTAAAGGGAAGGGTTTTTGTTTTTGTAAAGGTGACTACGGTGGTCTGAGACAGTATTTAAATTCTATACGGTGGAACCAACTGATGATATTACCAACAGCAAATTCAAAATGGGAAGCATTCAAAGAATTAATCTTGGAAGTCACCAGGCTTTTCATACCAACAAAGAAATATTGTTCAAGATTTAAGCCTAAATGGATGTCAGATGAACTAATTAGACATGTGACAGAGAAGAAAAATGCATGGGATACATATAAATTAACATGTGACACAGAAGCCTATGTTAGATGTAAGCTGGTTTGTAACCAAGTTACAAAGGAGGTTAGGCAGGTGAAGGCAGATTATGAGAAATCTTTGGCAAAGGATGCAAAGAAAAACAGCAAAGAGTTCTTTACTTATGTAAACTCTAGAAGGAATGGGATGAATCAGATTGGTCCACTTGATATCGATGGTTCAACTGTTGATGATCCTGCTCAGGTAGCTAACAAACTGAATGAACATTTTGTATCAACATTCACACATGAGAAGTTATTCAGGGTGGGGAATGCCAGAGGTGTATTCACCTCTGGCAGTAAGCTAGATAATCTTGTAATAACTGAGAGTAAAGTGGAGGGAAAATTGAAGATAAACACAAATGCACCTGGGGTGGATGGAATCTATCCAGTTATATTAAAGGAGGCGGCAAAGGAAGTAAGCAAACCCTTATACATAATTATGAGAACTTCCCTGGACTCAGGGGAGGTACCCATGGACTGGAGATGTGCAAATGTGACCCCAATCCACAAAGGAGGATCAAAGGGAGACACAGGTAATTACAGACCTGTTAGTTTGACTTCTGTTCCACGGAAATTAATGGAGGCACTGGTTAAAGAAGCAATGGACACTGCTCATCGTGGACACTGCCATAATCAATGGACACTGCTCATCGTGGACTGATGTTATTAGTGGAGTCCCTCAGGGCTCAGTGTTGGGTCCATTATTGTTTTCTGTATTTATAAATGATATTGATGATGGTATATCGGGCTTAATGTCCAAGTTTGCAGACGATACAAAGGTTGGCAGGGTTGTCAAGGACACTACTGACACTATGCTGCTGCAACAGGATCTGGAAAGGTTGAGCAGATGGGCTGAGGTGGCAAATGAAGTTTAACATTGATAAATGTAAAGTACTACACATGGGAAACAGCAACCCCAGAGCAACGTATCAACTCTGTGGTACTACACTGACAGTGGTAGAGAATGAAAGGGACTTGGGGGTGGTTGTGCAGGCAGATATGAAGTTCTCTGAGCAGTGCAGACGGGTGCAAGAGTAGCTCATGGAGTATTGTCAATGATATACAGGAATTTTTCCAGCAGGGATAAGGAGGTGATTATTCCATTGTATAAGGCGATGGTCAGGCCACACCTAGAGTACTGTATACAGGTCTGGAGACCTCATTTCAAGAAGGATGTAGAGCTGCTGGAACGAGTACAGAGAAGGGCAACAAGATTAGTGAATGGAACAAAGGGGTGCTCTTACGAAGAAAGGCTTAAGTTTTGCAAATTACAGTGTCTGGAGACTAGGCACCAGCGAGGTGATCTGATAGAGGTGTATAAAGCCTTGAATGGTTTAAGCATGCTCAATGCTGATGGGATTCTTCCTCTAGCTCAGAAAAATCACCTGAGAGGGCATAAATTCAAATTGAGGAAAGACAGATGTAGGATAGACGTGCGGAAATTTGCCTTTAGCCAGCGGGTGGTTGGTTGGTGGAACAGACTTCCATCCCTTGTGGTGGAGGTTGATAGCCTAAATAAGTTTAAGGCTCAGCTGGACAGGTATTTTGAACGAACAGAGGGGTGAAGTGGAAGTGGGTTTTTTTTTTTTTTGGCTGATGCTGCATAAGCTTGCTTTCTTGCATCAAATGCCTCTACTAATGCTAAATGCTAAAAGGGAGACACAGGTAATTACAGACCTGTTAGTTTGACTTCTGTTCCACGGAAATTAATGGAGGCACTGGTTAAAGAAGCATTGCAGCATCATTTAGACAAGACTTCAGTTATGGCTCTGACACAGCATGGGTTTGTTAAGGGGAAGTCTTGTCTGACTAATTTGATTGGATACTATGATGTAGTCACAAAGGAACTGGATGCAAAGAATAACTTTGATATCATATTTTTGGATCTTAGAAAAGCCTTTGATACTGTTGCATATGGAAGTAAAAAAAAAAAAGTAAAGTGCAGCCATTATCAACCCACTGCAGGATGGAAGCCTCCTCAACAATTCATGCTGAGGGAAATGGACCATAATCTGCCGCGCTGGTCCAGTGCGGGTTGGCAGATCGACCGTATTCAGCAGTCAGGGGCTTGAACCCCGGTCTACTCAAAGAGCGTGTGCTACTGCACTCCCGCTCCTGCCCACTCGGCTACGGAGGCCTGGAAGACTGCTGCACAAATTGGAGCAGTGTGGTATTGGAGGCAAATTGTTTCTATGGATAAAGGGAATGTTGAGTGGGAGAAGACAGAGTGGTAATCAATGGACACTGCTCTTCGTGGACAAATGTTATTAGTGGAGTCCCTCAGGGTTCAGTGTTTAGTCCATTGTTGTTTTCTGTATTTATAAATAATGGTATATCAGGCTTAATGTCCAAGTTTGCAGACGATACAAAGGTTGGCAGTGTTGTTAATGACAGTACACTGCTGCAACAGGATCTAGAAAAGTTGAGCAGTTGGTCTGAGAGGTGGCAAATGAAGTTTAACATTTGACAAATGTAAAGTACTACGTATGGGAAGCAATAATCCTAGAGTAACGTATCAACTCTGTGGTACTACACTGACAGTGGTAGAGAATGAAAAGGACCTGGGGGTAATTGTGCAGGCAGATATGAAGTTTTCTTAGCAGTGCAGATAGGCTGCAAGAGTAGCTCATGGTGTCTTGTCAATGATATACAGGAATTTTTCTAGCAGGGATAAGGAGGTGATTATCCCCTTGTATAAGTCAATGGTCAGGCCACACCTTGAGTACTGTATATAGGTCTGGAGGCTGCATTTTAAGAAGGATGTAGAGCTGTTGGAATGAGTACAGAGAAGGGCAACAAGATGAGTGAATGGAACAAAGGGTTGCTCTTACAAAGAAATGCTTAAGTTTTGCAAATTACAGTGTCTGGAGACTAGGCACGTGCAAGGTGATCTGATTGAGGTGTATAAAGTCTTGAATGGTTTGAGCATGCTCAATGCTGGTGGGATTCTTCCTCTTGCTCAGAATAATCACCTGAGAGGGCATAAATTCAAATTGAGGAAAGACAGTTGTAGGCTAAATGTGTGGAAGTTTGCCTTTAGCCAGCGGTGGTTGATTGCTGGAACAAACTTCCATCTGTCTTAGAAGTTGATAGCTTACATAGATTCAAGGCAGAACTTAACAAACATTTGGAGCGAGTGGATATGTGAAATAAGGGCGGGTTTTTTTTTTTTTTTTTTTGGCTGATGCTATATAAGCTTGCTTTCTCTTGCATCATGTGCCGGCGCCTTCTTTAGCCAGGTGGGAAGGAGCAACAGTGAGTAGCACACACTTCTTGATTAGACCGGGGTTCGAGCCCGTCACCACCAAATATGGAGGATGCAGAAAGGTCAGGGAATGACCACCGCATATCCTGGAGCAATATGGCCTTAGTTGCTAATGCTCCTAAAAAAAACCAAATAACAAATAACATCATGTGCCTATGCTAATGCTTATCTATACCCTTGATTTTATGTTGAGCTGTTACTTATAAACTTTTTGTTTTGTGCATTATGGCCTTTAGTTGCTCTTATGCTGTAAAGCCCTTAATAGCACATTTTCCTGTTTTACACACACACACACACACACACACACACACACACACACACACACACACACACACACACACACACACTCTGTCTCTCTCTCTCTCTCTATCTCTCTCTCATGGAATCCTAGTAAGTTCGTGCAGAGCCCAGCTTGAAAACCTATGTTATAGCACATGCTCTGCCGACCAGCTGCATTATGCTGTTCTTGCATTTCCTTTAGTATTGCATTGTGATTGTTATCATACCTATAAAAACCTAAGTATCATAATAAATCATATTGTTAAATTATATTAAGTACATGTTATATTTGCTTATAAAATTTTTACAACTAAAACAGATTTCCAGTACCAGAAATCTCATTAATTAATTGCCTGATTTAGTTTTTAGGTTTACTTCAATTTTTTATGTACCTCCTAATGTGTTTTTAATAATAAAAAAAATATATTTTAAAATAGAGATTTACTTCTCAAAAATCTGTCTCAAGAACTTGTTTATTTTTGAATTAACTCACAGTGCAAAAGGTTGTCTGCCTTTCCCCTAACTGATAAAAAAGAAAACCATTTTCTCTTCTTCAGGTGTTTATGCTGAATGTTTTATTATAGACTACTAAATCACTGTTGTCATTTGGTTCTGAATAGAGGGATAATGTCATTAAGCAATATATTACTTTTAGCCACAATGGACTTTACACATTTGGAGATATTCTCTTAGTAGTTCCATTAGCGATGTCTTGAGTCTGTGGAGATGTTATTTCTTTTTTTGCACCAAAGCAACTAAGTCTATGAAGCATCATTGTATTGTACCTATAAATTGTGTGTTCTATGTTACCTATTTGCTGGATGTGAACCTCTTCCAAAGGGGAACCATTTGACCAACTTGGTGTAAGAAAAAATCATAATAATAAATGCTTCCTTTTTGAGAAGATTCCAACCCCTGCTACCTCTATGCAGTGTAGAAGTATATCAGTAATGACCACTGCATTAGCCAGGAGAGGTTGTGGATGTGCTGTAGTTCAAAATGCCATGTTTAGAGGTGAGAAACATGAACATATATTATGCATGACTTAGTGTCAGTTTTGTAAAACTAGCTGTTCTCTCAGTGATGTGATAATCTTTATTGATATACCAGATTAACAACAGTTGTGGCATATGTCCCATTATGGTCATTGACAGGGGATTAAAAAAAAAAAAAAAAAAAAGCGAGAGAGAGCGAGCAAGCTTTGGCACAACCACAGTTCAGAGGAATTTACTAGTATTTTGATAAGAATTTTATCATCAGGCTTGGTTTGTGACCACTTTGAAATTGGTATAAATTTAGACATTCTGATAGGCAAAGGTTTTTGGGTAATTGCCATCTCAAACAAAAAAAAAAAAAAAAAAGAAAACCAGCAATAACCCCCCCTTGACAAACTTTTACAAATGAAAAGGCCATCTTATGTATACTTATGTAATGCAGCTAGAAAGTTCCAGGAATTACTTTGAGTAACTTAAAATTAAATTTTTAATTATGTTATGTTTACAAAGTAGTTTCCTTGTGCAACTCTGTATGAGGGCATTCTCTTCTTCTGTGATTGGAAACAGACTCAATCACTGGTATGAATTTTGTGCCTTCTGTATATATTGAACTTCTACAAAGATCCATATTGTGTCCCTTTCTATGAAATTTTGATACTCGGGAATAGGATGTTAGATGAAGCAAAATTAGTGTATGTATGATTAAATTTAAAATTAGTGTGAGGGTGGCTCTTCCATCTGAAGGAGCCTTTTTCTCCCCCCCATCAAATTTTCACATTGATAAGTGTGGGTTTGGCACATTACAATGTAATACCCACTTGTGTCACCAGTTTATCCCTTTGGTGCAACACCATTCATCAAATGCTCTAAAGCCCAAAAGTAAAATGTCTAATTGACATTGGCCTTGGGGAACAATTTCTGAATGGACAATACTTTTGTATTTTTTATCAAAGAAAATGAACATGGTCTTGAATTTTGATTTGCCAATCCTTTTTAAGTCTTGAAGAACTCATTGCTGTTTGCTCCGCTTTTTCATTTGGAATCATATTAAAGTTTTTTTTTTTTTTTTTTTTGTTTTTTTCCACCTCATTTATTCGTTGCAAGTCAAGTATTTAGATACTATCTTGGCGCCTCCGTAGCCAGGTGGGAAGGAGCAGCAGTGCGTAGCATACGCTTCTTGATTAGACCGGGGTTCGAGCCCGTCACCACCAAATACGGAGGATGCGGAAAGGTCATTCAGGGAATGACCACCGCATATCCCGGAGCAATATGGCCTTAGTTGCTAATGCTCCTAAAAACCAAATAACAATATATAGATACTATCTTTGCACAGATCTTCATATCAAGGCTGATATTTAAAACAAACATTCTGTTTATCTGTCCTCAATTACTTCTGTTATCATTCTGATTCTCATGCTTCAATCAGTATAAACAAATTTCCTCACATTTTCAACATTTTTGGGCAGCCAGACTGGAATCATCATGGATGTTTTTTTTTATCCTTCAGAAAATCATTTGAAACACTCAAACTTATCTCTTTAATATTGTAGACTTTCCATAAGTTTCTTGTAATAATTCATAATTTTTATTGGGAGTTTCCTCATTTTTAACTAAAAATTTCAGGTTTATAAATACCGCATAAAGAAAAAAACAATTTAGTTTAATAATTTAATAATAGTATGAACACAACCTATTACTGTTTGTTTGTGTGTGACCTAAACCACACACACACATGCAATATGATATAAGGTTTGAAAGTACTGAATTATTTGAAAGCTATATGAGCCCAGACTAATTTTTTTTACATCATGACAAGCAACTTCTTGACAATGGATATGTTAAACTCACTAATATTTTTATAGATAATACACCTTTCAAGTTGGGTTAAATGTTTGGAAATGTGGGATAGATGTAGATTGAATGTCAAGCAGACAGAGCAGATAAGCTTAAACATCTGAAAGCTATGTAGAATGGGACTGCATTCTTCTGGAGATTTAAGAGTTGAAGTGCTTGGATGAAATAGTGAGTTAGTGGGTGTTGTGTGATAAAAGAATGCTTACAATGTTAAAGATGAAGATCTAAGACTATGATGAGGCTAGTTTTGCTATATGGGGCAGAAACCTTGATGTTGAAAAAGAAAGGTGAGATGTGATGAGAATGCTAATGTTATGGTTGGTGGGGATAACGTACATCCACAGACAGATTAGGAGTTGCTGATGTGTTGGATTGGTTAGTAAGGATCAGACTAAATTGAGCTGGATGTGTATTGAGGAGAGAGGGAAACCAAAAACTTTTGGTTCAAAGTTGGAAGGAAATGGGTGTTGAAGATGGAGGCTATGAGTGGGTGAGAAAAGCAAGTTTCATGAGGTCTACCCCTAAGGAGGAATTTAAAGCCTTTAAGTAAACGATACTCCAGTTCACCTAAAGAAAATAAAGAATTAAAAAAAAAGAAAAAAAAGTTAATGTATAAAAACGAAGCTGCAGCAAGTCTAAAAAAGAGGGGATTTTTTGGTCAGTTGATAAAGATTTTCCTGCGCATGTGAAAGAAAAATATAAATTTACTATTTACTTTATGTATTTTGATTCTGTGTCAAAATTCAATTTCCAATTTTGCCATTCATACTTTGATCATTGGGAAATTTTTTTTGATCCCATACTCTTTCAGGAAAGGGAATTGGATAAAAATTTTCTTGTCAGAGAAACTTAAAAGCAAAAAATTTAATCAGAAATTTTTCCTTGTTAGAATATTCCCTATGAATGAATGACATCACTTAATGAAGCAAAAAATTGCTGGGCACACGCTGCTGTGTTTGCTATATATTTTTTATAAAAAAAAAATATTTTTTAAAATATTTCTTTAAAATTAATTTAAAATAATGAAATGTCTTAATTTTTTTTTATTATTTAAAAGATTGCACTGCAAAAACTAACTACAAGGACTAGCTTAGGTCAGTCAGTTTTTATATACGACTTGCAATTTTAGGTAGATTAGAAACTAGTTTTCATTCAATTAGATCTCACAGACTAATGGAAGTTTCAACACAAATGCGTTGGGCTTTCTTTTTTTTCTTTTTTTTTTTTTGAAAAAGATTTTTTTTTAGTGATCTACTTGTATTCATTACAACAAATACTATTCCCAATTGCTATATGCTGTATTCATTTAATCATAATATTATTGTACAAACTGTTTCTTTCTCTTGTATTTGTCCTGTCTTCTCCTGTAATTATCAGTCTAGATAGGTGTTGGTATATATCCTTAAAATACTTAATATTGACCAGATTTAAATAAATAAATTTTTAGTTTAAATATATTGAAGTGACCACTGAATCTAAAACTCAACCTTTTTTAAATTTATTTTTTAACCTAACAAATAAGATAGTGGCATAGTATTTAGGGTTAGGTGCCACCTGTGGTTTCTCACATATGTCATATGTACTCTGTGATGGAATGCAGAACTACTGCATAAGCCAGAAAAAAGTGTAGTGTCTGGTTTATGCAGTATTGTGTTATGTTCTGTTGTGTCTCTGGCTACTTTGCTTCAGGGCCCGTAGTGAGACCCTACATTGCCTGCCACCACTGGGAGGTGAGCCACGCTGCCCTCATACTCTGGCTGATCTCTGCCAGGGTCGTCTAGGCTTTCTGGACAGAGACCAAATAAAAATAATAATACATAAATATAAAAGGGGGGAGAGATAGTACAAGTGGTGGAGTCAAAGTAGGCAAAAGGAGGGTGATGAGGAAAGAAGGCATCCTCCAGCAGAAAGAAGAGGTGGGAAGGGAGAAGTAGGAATCGTCCCTGGTCTGGGAGCCCACCGAAGGCCAGGGAAAGGAAGACAGCTTGTAGAACAAGGGAGGTCTGCAAAGTTGGGTAGGTACAATGGGAAGTGGGTGAGTTGAATTGCTGTCAGTTCAGTGCCATCATTCCTATGAGGAAGATGTCCAGTTAGGTGTTCATTTAGTTGTGACAGTGGCTGGTGATGAGGGAAGAGCAGGTATGAGGAAAGATCATAGCAGTTTCAGGAACATCTGGTCTGGATGTCTATGTTGTGGGATCACACGTGGAGAGATGATACCAACACCTTTTGAAGACTGCTGAGGCATACCTGCTAAAAACGCTTCTTTTGATTTTAACTGGTTGCTCTCCAGAATAAGTGCGGTTAAATTTAGATCCAGTAACGGCGTTGATTATGTAGGTCCAGGTAGATGTTACACGAATGCATTACATGGTGCTAGTCCTCCAGTTCTCCACATTCACAATGGGCATCGTTTACAAGCCTCAAGTCCTGAAGTCTCTTTTTGAAAGACCCATGTGCTGTCAGAAGAAAGGTAGTATATAAATTAGGGAAGAACCAGCCAAGTCTTTATTTGTTGAGGTAGGAGACACTAGGTAGAAATAGCTTGGTAGTACTGCCTTTGGTGGAATCATCCCAACGGATTTGCCGGAGGGAAACAAGTTCCTGCCAAGTACGCTGGAGTTCTTGTTTTGGATCTGCATCGACAATAGTTTTTATCTCCAGGAATTCAGTTTCTTTGTTCTTTCTGATAGCATGGGAAAGCCCTCTGAAGGCCTAACAAATAAGATATAAATTTCCTGTATAATTTATAGGCTAAAATGCTAAATTGAGAAGTGGTGTGTTTGTTTTAAATATTGCTTACAATTGAATAGCCAACTTCACTGGCAGAAATCTGGGATTATATTTGTATCCTTTGAATTCTAATCATAGCTTAAATGTGTTGTGAACATTGATTGATTGAATCATATTCTTTAAACTGGAAATTTTTTGGAATATTCTTGTATAAACATATTTTTCTTTTGGATTAATATTTTGATTTTATAACAAAATATTTTAAATCAGTTTTATTGAATGCTATGATGTTAATATTAATGATATATTAATCATTGTATTTTTATTTCTTATTCAGATGGACATAGATGAGCAGAGTAAGGGAGAAGGCTTGAAACAGTACTATATTACTAAAATTGAAGAGCTACAGGCAAGTAAAATTTAGTTTTAGCTTAATTTGATTGCAGAATAGTGTTATCCATTTATCGGGCAATCCATTAACTAGCAATGTGTACTGAGATAACTGTGGCAAATAACAGAGCATGTAATGTCATCAGATATGGCATGAGATTTTTAGACAGATGGCATAAGGTAGGTTTTTTTTTTTTTTTTTTTTGTGATAGCAGTGTTATTAGAGAAGCAGAATTGCATTAACTATCACAGTGTGTGATATGGGTTTACCTGAGAAAAAAGTGCATATTTTTGAATGTTATCCAGCATCCAAATCACTTTTGCAGTGTCTAGTGCTATACAATAAACCCTCTATTTTACAGAATAATGAGTTGGAAGGGGATCTGTTAAATGGAAAGTCTTTTTGAGACCATTTGTGTCCCACAATTGAAAATATAAAGTTACTCTGTATATGTATGCACAGGTTGAGTATCCCTAATCCGAAATTCTTGGGGCGAGAAATTTTTTGGATTTTGGCATGGTGGGTTTGAAGTAAGGTGGAAATAAAATTTAGATTTCATGCAAAAAATTCTATTTTATTTACCAAAAAAATGGTCTCTGTTTCCAAAAGAATATAAATGCAACAAATATTAAAATTTATATTTCATGCAAAAAAAATTCCTTTTTATTTACCATCTTGAGAAGGAATGTTGCAAGCGGTTGAGGCACCAGGAACTGGGTCCTTCAGGGATGAGGAGACATTGTGCTGAATGGAATTTCTAAATGTTTCTTCCAGAGTCATTTGCCTCATTAACAAAGGTTTTTGTTGTAGAAGTCTCTTATTTTAAAAACTGACATTATTTCTTGTGCTGTTATAAAAACACCCTGGCTGCTCTAGTCCTTCAATGAGTTCACCACACTTTTTCCACATGTCATCTATAGACACTTTTACTGCAGTGCTAACAATGTCATTGTCACTTTTACCGTAGGCGCCTCCGTAGCCAGGTGGGAAGGAGCAGCAGTGCGTAGCACACGCTTCTTGATTAGACCGGGGTTCGAGCCCGTCACCACCAAATACGGAGGATGCGGAAAGGTTAAGGAATGACCGCCGCATATCCTGGAGCAATATGGCCTTAGTTGCTAATGCTCCTAAAAACCAAACAACAACAACAACAACTTTTACCGTGATCACCTTGATTCAAAATATTTCTGCTATTTCATCATCAGTCATTGAATGAATAACTGGAGCCTCACCAATGTTAAAGACTTCTTCGATATCCACTTCTTCCAGCTTACTGACTCCAAAGGCACTGTTTTTGCATATGTAAGGAGTTCAGACATCTTTTTCTCAAAATCATAGCTTCTTCGTCATCACCACTGAGCATAGTTTCAGGCCAGAGGTTGTGCCAGGCATGCAAAACTGTCTTTAGTCATTGAGGCCCAAGCGTTTGCAACAGCATATATGGCATCCTTCGTGTTAAACTCCTGGAAACCTTCCACACCCACGCCTCTGTTCACTGCTATCAGCATGCTGTTCAAGAAAGTGTTTTTATATTTACACTTCATCGATCTAAGGATACCCTGGCTGAATTAATGAAGTCATGTTTGGGGCAAAGTACATAGCATAAACATTATTTTTGATGAACATTTCAGCTGGAGGATGAGTAGAACAGTTGTCAAGAAATAACAAAATCTTGCAATCATCATCCAGTCTAGCTTTCCAGCAGGGAGCATGAGCTGCTGGCACAAAATGTTTGTGAAACCAATCAGAAAAGATGTTCCTGGTGATCCATACCATTTTTGTTAGCATAATAATGGACTAGTAAGAAATTCATTCCTCTAAAACAGTGAGGATGCAAGCTTTAGCCTATCACAGCAAGTTTATACTTATGCATGGCTGCTGCATTAGTACATTCCAGTATAGTTAATCTGTCCTTGGCAATCCTTAATTCCTGTTGGGATTGTTTCATCAGCTGTAGTTAGTGTCTTCCTGTGGCAATAAAGTCTAAACAGTGATGTATCATCAGCATTATAAACTTGTTCTGCTGTCAGATTTTCATCAACGATGACCTTGGCAAACTCGTCAATGAATTTTTGCACTGCCTCTTGATCAGCAGATGCTTTATCATCACAAATCTTTAAAAATTTAATGCAGTGGCTTTTCTTGAATTACTGTACCTGGCCTATTGAATAATATTCACAGTTCACTTAAATTTTTAGTTCTTTATGATAGATCTTTGCTCATTCCATGATCAGCTGACCAGTTAGTGGCATGTGTTCACTGCGACGCTGACAGATCCACACTTTCAAAACACAATCGAGATCTTCATTTTTAGCTTTATGCAGTGTTTTTCTATTTTTCATTAACTTCTGTTTATCACTTTCATCATAGAACTTGAATAGTTTATCCTTCTCTTTCTTAGCCCCTCCTTAGCCAGGTGGGCAGGAGCAACAGTGCATAGCACACGCTTCTTGATTAGACCGGGGTTCGAGCCTGTGACTCCCAAATATGGAGGATGCGGAAAGGTCAGGGAATGACCACCGCATATCCCTGGAGCAATATGGCCTTAGTTGCTAATGCACCTAAAAAACCAAAATAACAACAACCTTCTCTTTCTTCAGGTCATAGATGGTGTTATTCCAACATCAAACTCTTCTGTAAGACGTCTCACACTTACACTGCTGCCCAGCTTCTTCAACAAATTCACTTTCTGTTCTATAAATAAACTTAAATGCTTCCTCTTCTTATCACTGTTACCCAGGGTATCAGGTTTTTTTGACATTTTCAACAATATCTTTGCACCACAGAGCAGAGAATAAACTAAACAAATGGTGAGCAATGGACATAGACGCCTTGCATTGATGATAATTGGCGCTTTACTGATGTCAACACAGCGTGTCACAGATGTTTCCTGCCAGTTCTCCCAGTTTCCAGAACTTTCGAGTATTTTTCAAAAAGTTTCTGTTTTTGGAGGTTTCCAGATTGGGGATACAGTAAACCCCCGCTATTCGCAGGGGTTACGTTCCTGAGAAATACCGCGAATACTGAGTTATGGCTCCCATAGTAATAAAGGGGTTCTGTTCCAAAGTATGAAATATATAAGAAAAACTAGTCTAAAATTTTGTATGTGTATGTATTATATGTACTTTCATGATATGACTATGTACATAGACAGTACATAGTGAAATGCAAGCATAAGGCATCGAAATGAAAATAAGAAACAATTTAATATTAAATGTAATATTTATTAGAAATTTCAAACAAATCTTTCAATCCAGTGCCTTTGCTAGCTAAAAAACTTATCCTGCCAGTACTACACCAGTTTCGCTAAAGTGTTGATAAAGGAGTTTTGCCTTTTCTCGAATAAGTGAACTTAACTGAATTTTATTTTGAGTTAGGTCTTCTATCCACAGATTTAAAGCTTTTTCTATTTTTTCTAATTTAACATCACGAGTTACAGAGGAAATTTTTGAAGCAATTAGCACGTTTTCACGGACACTACGGTGGATTTTTTTCTTCCGATTTTTTGATTGATCGTACCGTTGACTCATTGATTTTATAATGTTTTGCCACTGAGGAGACACTTTCACCATTAGAAATTTTGTCTAATAACTGAATTTTATTCGCTAATGTCATCACCTTTGATCTTTTCACATTTCCCTTGTTATTCATAGCCATATGAATAACAAGGGTTAGAAAGAACTTGCCCACAATAATATCACTTTGTTCTGTTAACACACTCGAAAGTCTGTTTTACACTGCAAGACAGTAGATTTATCACTTTTGTAAGCATATCAATTTATAAGCATATAAATTAAAAGCAAACGACGAAACCTTCCATGACAAGCGCATAACACATACTGAACAAGGATTAGCGAGAAATATCCACGCTCGCGATTTTGTCACCCCTCTTCCCCCCACCCCCACCCACTGAGCGCTGTTTTGACCGGGAAAGATAATTTTAGCCACGCCCATGTTTTTTTTTATGGCAGAAAATGTTCACGGCACTTTAAAATTCACTTTTTTTTTAGGTTTCACTTTATATTAAATCAGCGACCGCGAATAGCGGGGATTTACTGTACTCTAATCTGTATTAGAAACAGTAAAATAAAGTTAACAATTTAAAGAAAAAAAAAACTTTTTATTTACCTTAACTTTATTGGTTGACATATACAGGGTATCCCATAATGAATTGCACTTTTGAGTGTGCTGCTAGTCCCTACCGTTAACCAGTTCTCAGAAATTTAGTAGCAATGGATCGCTTCGTGGACCAGAGTGTGTGTTTGTGTATGTATGTTTTACCAAAACAATAATTCAATCATTACTGTTAGACATAGATTTCGTGATCACTACAATTTACGTGACATTAATGAAAGTCCAAGTGTAAATCTGATCAAATCGTGGGTCAAGAGATTTGAAGAAACTGGTTCAACAGTAAATCAATGACTGCCTGGCTGTCCAAGAACTTCAAGAAGTGATGAGAATATGGAGCACATAAATGTTTCAATATGCGAGGATCCACACCAATAAGTTCGGAAGCGTGCTGCAGAATTAAACTTGGCTCGAACATCAGTACCCGAATATTGAAGAACGATTTGACTCTTCACCCTTACAAAATCCACTTGGTTCAAGATTTAAGAGTCTGACTTCATTGCAATGGTAAATTACACCAATGAAATGTTCAAAAGATTTACCGAATTTGGCAACATTTTTTTCGTTGAGACTCATTTTCATTTGAATAGACACGTAAACAAACAAAACTGTTATTATTGGAGTGAGAATAATCCAAAACTAAAACACCAGAAAGCACTGCATTGTCCTAAAGTTACTGTTTGGGCTGCAGTGTCAGCTTCTGGAATAATCGGCCCGTACTTCTTTGTGGACTTGCGTGGCCATGCTGTAATGGTTAATTCTGCATGCTATGTTCAAATAGTGAGAGATTTTCTGACCCCACAACTGCGGGAATTTCCAGGATACAATATCAGGACATGGTTTCAGCAAGATGGGCGACTTGTCACACATCAAATGCAACATTACCAGTGGTTCGCAAACTGTTCCCAGAAAAACTCATTTCACGTAGAGGTGACATCAACTGGCCTCCAAGAAGTACTGATTTATCCCCACTTGATTTTTGTTTGTGCAGATACCTCAAGAGCTGTGTTTACTCCAATAATCAAACAACAAGGGAGCAATTAAAAGAAAATATCCACCACGAAATCGCAAGCATTCCGCCAGCAATGTATCATTGCATCTTCGAAAATTTGAGAGTTAGGTTTGAAGAGTATTGTCGTCATGAGGGACATCATCTTGATGATATGATTTTTAGAGAATAATTTTCCATTAAGTGTAGAATATCTTTCATAAATAAATTTTTTTAATATATATATATATATATATATATATATATATATAATATTATGGATAATATAAAGAAAATAAATCCAACAATAATACCATCAGGGACCTAAGACAACGCAAAAAAAAAAAAAAAAAATTATCGCTTTTTACCGACAATCTAGATGACGTCAACTGGGGCCAACCACCCAGAATGAAGGCAAAAAACGACAAGGTTCTCTGTTTCTGTGATGATCAATATATGCTAAGTAATTTAAATCTAAACCAAATATGAACCGGTATAGGCCGAAAATAAATCAAATTTAAATAAATCGAAAGATGATAATAAAATTTAGAAATATTAGAATCAAAGGTAAGAAATATAAGTAAAATATAAATGTAAGCATATATTAATCATCGTTGACCCGACAGAGAACGTAATTTAATGATTAAAATAAGATTAAATATATAATACATACTACATATTGACCGTATCTAGGACATAATGTAATAGTCGTCAAAATAATGTGGTGCCCCCTATGTGATGGATACGGTAAAAATAAATAATTAAATTAAATTAATGCATAGAGAAACATGCAGATAGTAAGAAGAAAAACTAAAGGAGTAGGAATAATAGAACCTGAACTCCACAAAGGCGAAAAATAGTGGTATAGATAAGAAATAGTTTCTCCTACGTCCTCGGATTACCCTAATAATTTCGGAGAAATAAAAATAAAGAGTGTAGGACAGTTTAAAGACATTACAAGATATAAGTTGTGGCTCGGGTAAAGCGATAATAATTTTTTTTTTTTTTTTTTTTTTGCGTTGTCTTAGGTCCCTGATGGTATTACTGTTGGATTTATTTTCTTTATATTATCCGTAATATTATAGACATTATGGGTGCATTGCATGATTGCTTGCAACTGCATTGACTCATAAATATTATTTACATATTAGTTACATAAAGCTATCATTAGAGGCAGCAAATGCACATCCTCCACAGGAAGCCCAAATAAATCTGATATATAAAATAAAATAAAAACATCAAAATTTCTTTATTATACTCCAGTAGTACGGCAAAAATGTAGAGCGTAACGTAAAATAATATAAAATAAACAAACGGGGAAGGGAAAGTAAAGATAATAAGACAAAAAGTAGTCGATAATCCCCTGTATAATTTAGCCAATTAAACCCAATTAATAAAAACGATGTAAATTTAAAATAATGCCAATTATAAATAATTTAGCGGTACCCCCTCGAAGGTACCTGTTCCAAAAGACGTGAAATATCACCAAAAAGGGGTTAAAGGAACTACAAAAACTAAAATATAAAATGATAGACTGACCATTATGCCCCATATCGACAGAGGACCACGAGGCCAATAATGGTCATGGAATCGCTGCATTTCAATCGTCATACAAATCAACGTTTTGCTCTACATTTTTACGTTACATTTACGTTACGTTTCACTCTACATTTTTGCCGTACTACTGGCTGATGTTTTTATTTTATTTTAAATATCAGATTTATTTTAATTATCAGATATATATATATATATATATTTTTTTTTTTTCATTATAATTTTTTCAAAAGTGCAATTCGTTATGGGACACCCTGTATTACATAGTAGAAGATATTTTACTTGATCATGCTTGGAAAAAGTTTCAGTCAGAGCTGAGAAGCTGAAGTTGACATACTGATGTAAGACTCCTAAAAGATCCTTAAGCTTGGCCTTGCTGTTTAACTGTATATGACACTGTTTTTTATGCAATGCTCAACACAGACATGGGAAACAAACACGTCAGTCTAACATCTCTAACAGCTTTAACTTCTGCATAACACTCAAATGAACATGATTTATCTTTTCACTAGTTTTCTTTACGGATGTGATTATATGTTGTAAGTAAAGTTACAGTAAAGGAACATGACACCACCAATCACTTAACAATGTCATTGCATGCATATCTATAAATAGACTAAATGCTTGCTGTCAGCTGCCATGACTCATGAATTGCTGGTTTTTCCTGTCTGACAAGCATATTCAGAAATACACTCTGATGCCAGTCAGATTTTATTTTTCATTGGTTAAATTGAGGTCTGTAAAGGCAGAGTATTTACTGTACTAAATAAGATTGATAACAAGCCTATACTAAATAAGATTGAATACAAACATTGAGAACTTCATTCCAACTATTGACAATGTGGTTCATCCCTTTCCTTCTTGTGTTAACATAAGCAAAGAATTCATTTCTAATTTTTTTTTTTTTTTTTTTGCATTCTTAGCCAAAGACTTTTGTAATCTGCCATGGCTTCCGACTTGGTTACAAACTGCATTGTACTTACTACAGGTTTTTGTGTCCCCTGATAATTTATTATCATCTCATGAATTTTTCTTGCCTATTGCTACTTTATCAGTTCTTCTGCCATCCATTTAGATCTAAACGTTGAACAAGATCTTTGTATGAAAAGCTTAGTAGCCTATAGTTACTTTCCTGAATGCTTCCCATATGGAATTTGCAGTTGTTAACATTGGTAGCAGTTATATTTTTAAGTAAATTCCATATCAGTGCACTGTGATTAGTGCCACCTAGTGGTTTCTTTATCTGGAAATTGTTAATGCATAAAGAGACATTGCTGATAATTAAGTCAGGAGTATTTTTCTTTGTCTCGTTACTTCTCTAACATTCTGGTGCAGAAAAGAGTCATCCAGTATATCCAGAAACACCCATTTTGTATATGTAAGAAACTCCTTACATATGCAAAAACGGTGACCATCCCAAAAGTTCCAGTCGTCTTCTGGAAAGTTAAAATCTCATATTATAAGACATTCTGATTTACTGGCCCACTCTATTTGCTGTACAGATTTTCCTTGTACTCATTTCAGCAGTCATTTAGCCTGTAACATGCTCCTACTCTTCGTTTTCCGAGTGCTTATATAGAGTACCAAGCTGACTCAACGTTATACTGATCACCCACTTCAGCTGGGTGCTTTACCTTAAATTCTGTGTATTTCTTAACCAAGAGCATAGCTCAAGTGCTTTCTGTACAAATTGTACTCATATTCAAATTCCATATCCACTTATGTCCAGTGGTACAAGGTTTCCCACATCCATACAGTGTTCACATATGATGATTTAACCAGTTCATCAAATTTCTTTATTATACTCCTAACATTAGTTTCATATGTGCCTGTTTTTGCTCTTAGTATTGCCAACACATCTCTCATATATACGAGGTGCTAATCAAACTTTCCCGAAATGTATTTATAAAAAAAATTAGACTTATTTGTCTTATTTGCCACCATCACCTTCGAAGTAGTCCCCTTGAGAGCATAAAACAGATCCCAGCACTTCTCCCATGATTTGAATGCATCCCGAAAGTCCTTCATTATAGGGTTCAGTACTGCCTGCGATTCGGTTTGTATATCCTCTACGCTGTCAAATTTTTGGCCCTTCAGCTTTATTTTCATTCTTGGGAAGAGGAAGAAGTTGCAGGGGCTAAGTTTGGAAAATAAGTGGGGGGTTGGGGAAGATTGTCATGTTGTAGGATGCCAAAAACTGCACCACAGCAGGAGATGTGTGGGCCGGCACGTTGTCATGATGAAGGACCCAGTGTCTGCCACTTCTGGATGTTTCCTCCTGACAGCTTCCCTCTACTGCACCAGGATGCCGCAGTAGAACTTTGCTTTGACAGTCTGTCCAGGAGGGATGAATTCCTTATGGATAATCCCATCAATGTCCAAAAAACAGATCAGCATGGACTTCACATTGCTCCTCACTTGTCGGGCTTTCTTCGGTTGGGGCGAAGATGAGCTCTTCCACTAGGATGATCGTTGCTTGGTTTCTGGGTCATACCCATATACCCAACTCTTGTCACCAGTGACAACTGTAGAAAGGAAGTTTTGATCATTCCTGGCCCATTTTTAAAGATCTCTGCTAACTTTCATGCGATGCTGCTTTTGGTCTTCTCTCACTAACCTTGGCATGAACTTGGCCACAATCCTCGTGTTCAACTCATCTGATAAAATCCGCTGACACGTGCTGTACTATAGTCCTACAATGCCACAAATGTCCTGGATGATCCACCTGCGGTCTTCATGGGTTGCTGCCCAAATTTTTGCGACATTTTCCAGGGTAGTGCTTGATGATGGACGTCCAGGGTGGTTGTCATCATCAACTGACATACAACCGTTTTTAAAATGGTGAAACCAGTTGTACGTCTGTGTATGGCCTAAAGCATTATCACCAAAAGCTTGTTTCAACTTGTTATGGGTTTCTGCTGCTGTATTGTTAAGAAGAAAACAAAACTTGATGAAGCCACAAGTCCATACTAGACATAGTTTTCGTGCAACATTCAAATTTCAGAAATATTTGGGCAGCACTTCTTATTTGCTTTTCCCATCAGGACATCCAGCAGAGCCAAGAAAATTAAGTTTTAATTTTACTTGCATGTAGAGAACAGTTGATGCTTCTT
Organism: Mastigoproctus giganteus; assembly: GCF_048544385.1. NCBI lineage: Eukaryota > Metazoa > Arthropoda > Arachnida > Uropygi > Thelyphonidae > Mastigoproctus > Mastigoproctus giganteus. The sequence goes on from NC_143575.1 coordinate 37,062,447, forward strand.
TAGCAAACTTTGTTGCGGTTTGCAATTATCCCTTCGATGGGATATGGTAATGTTTTAATTTTACAAATAATTATTTTTAAAAAATGAAAGTTTTTAAAGATGCAGCAACCAAATTCAGTATTATACCTCTGCTACAGTTTCCATGTTTTTGAATTATGCTCAATTAGTGAAGCTTTAAAAAAAAAAAAAAAAAAAATCTCAAATCAAAGAAAATATAATATGCATTTTATTTTTATTTTCATGTTTGCACTAAAAACATTCCTACAAGCAGTTCACTTCAGCAAAAGCATTAGAATTAATATTGTAACTCAACTTAATGCAAAAAACAAAGTTGAACACTAAAACCAAAAATTGACATATTAACATATGAAAAGTAACTCTTTATTATATTTTTAAATATGTGGTTTACTATCACATAAGTTAGTGCAATAGCATTATTTCTAAACACAGTAAACCAATCACCAATTGAATTTGTGCAGCAGTATCATTACATAAAATGCCGACCGGGCTAGCCGGGTGGGTAAAGTGCCTGCCTGGCAACCCAAAGGTCGCGGGTTCGATTCCCGCCTCTGGCTTGGATCAAAATACTGCAAAAACCTTGGGAGGTGCATTATGGCCACAGAAGCCTATGCGCCAACTACAAAAAGAAAACAAAAAAAAAAAAAAATCATTACATAACATCTCATTGTGAATTCCTTCATAGCACATGTTGCCTATATCTCATTATACTTATTCTCAGGCAGCACCCCAGAATTTTCTTGGCTCTGCTGGATGTCCTGATGGGAAAAGCACATAAGGATGCTACCAAATATTCCTGAAATTTGAATGTTGCATGGCAACTGTCTAGTATGGACTTGTGGCTTCATCAAGTTTTGTTTTCTTCTTAACAATACAGCAGCAGAAACCCATAACAAGTTGAAACAAGCTCTTGGTGATAATGCTTTAGGCCATGCACAGACCTACTACTGATTTCGCCGTTTCAAAAACGGCTGAATGTCAGTTGATGATGACGATTGCTCTGGGCATCCGTCATCAAGCACTACCCTGGAAAATGTCGCAAAAATTTTGGTAGCAACCCATGAAGACTGCAGGTGGATCATCCAGGGCATTTGTGGCATTGTAGGACTATAGTACAGTGTGTGTCAGTGAGGGCTGTTTGGCCCCCCTCATTGGTGATTTGGTAGGTACCCCAATGGTATAACAGCTGGCAACCCAGTTGTGAATTAATTCCACATTATGAGAGATGCCAGGTGGAGTATAGTTTTATATGTATAGGATTTAGGGCTAAAAAGCCTCGAGCTGCGAGAAGAGTTTACCATCATATAAGTTAGTGCGATAGCATCATTTCTATAAGTAAACCAATTGAAGTTGTGCAGCTGCATCATTATGTAACATCTCATATTGTTAATTCCTTCACAACAAGTTACTTATCTCATTACACCTCAAATAAGTAATGGCCATTTGGGTGGTGGTACCCACTGAGAATAAGTAACAGTAGTTTCCTCTACTGGGGAAGTGTTACCTTGTTCAAGGTATAAAGAAATAGGCAACTAGTGAAAAAATTCACAATATGAGATGTTATGTAATGATTCTATTGCCAAAAGTTATAACTTATGAGTAAACTCTTCTCCAGTCTGAGGCTTTTTAGCCCTAAATCCTATATGTATATGTGGTTTATTAAAATTTTATGAGAACACTTTGAAAAAATGTTTTTACTCATATTTTGTCACTTTTATTTATCGATTTTAAAGTTGATATTTAAGTAAAATAGTGGAAATTACTACCTCTATATATTTTTAAAAAAAAGTACAGCAGAACTTATTTGTACAATTAAAGAGAACTTTTGAAATAATTTTGAGCAGCATTAATTAGAACATCAGTTTGGTACTGGCGCCTCCGTAGCCAGGTGGACAGGAGCAGCAGTGCGTAGCACACGCTTCTTGATTAGACCGGGGTTCGAGCCTGTGACCACCAAATACGGAGGATGCGGAAAGGTCAGGGAATTACCACCACATATCTCCGGAGCAATATGGCCTTAGTTGCTAATGCTCCTAAAAACTAAATAACAATAACAACAGTTTGGTTACTATTCAGTGATTTGTGCACATCTGAGAAGTTTATTGTAATGATATTTTGCTGTATTGCAAACTTGGTTGTTAACCAGTTTGCAATACTGAAAATTTATTTCACAGCCACCTCAAGTAATTGAGATTCTGTATAGTATGGTAATGTGCTTGTGATGTAAATCAAGTAGAGACTGTGGTTTTGGGCTATTCACACAATTGGTTTATGAGGAGATGAAACTGATGCTTTATTTAGAATCAGTGGGAAGTGTGAACTATGGAGAGGAATGGAGATGGGAATGTCAGCATATGCAGCCTTTGTGGATGGTGATGGAATGTCACAGTAGCTATTGATGGAGTAAAAGAGTAGGTTGGCAAATTTATTCTAGATCCCCCTCCTCTTCCATTCAGCTAGAGTTAAAATATTAATGAGATATTTTCTTCCCCCCCCCCCTTTAATTTGTGGCATAGTGCTAAATAGAAGCATGGTTTATCTTGCTGTCTCCAAGGCATGCACTTCCACGTACTACACTTATTAGTGCTCACCTATTTGATAGGTCAGATATATTTGATATGATATAAACACCGAACTTAGCAACTTGTACATGCCACTGGGATTAAAGAAAGCGTTATATGTGGGTATTTTTATAGTATGTGTTGTATCACTTAACTTGTGTATTTTATCAGAATTTAGGTAACTCACATTTTAGAAAACAAGTGCAATTCTTTTGCAGCCAAGAATCTGAATCTTGGAATGAATGAATCAATGTATATGATTAAATATTAATATAAAATTGCATTTGTCAAAATTCCCTTAAGATTTATGCAGCTATAAAATTTGGCTTATTACTGTTTTCTTATAGTTAGTTGTTACTGAGAAAACACAAAATTTGCGACGTCTTCAAGCACAGAGGAATGAACTTAATGCCAAAGGTCAGTGTTCTTTTTATAAAATTTATGTAATTTTATTAAATTTTACATACTAGTTTCATATATTTTTAATTATATATAATGCACAATGGACTAATTTGCTTGCTGTGATATTTTTATCATCAAAAGAAGTTTCAACCCATTAGTAGCCAGTCTTTTTTTTATTAATTTAATTTAGGAGCACATTAGGTCTATCTGAGCACCAAAGTTAAAAGCTAGTTATAGTTAGGAGCAGATTTCTCTTTTTTAGGGTAATCAGTGAGAATATTTTTGGCAACATGCATGATATAAAATAATGTTTAAAATCATTTATTGTCATCCAGTAAAGCAAAGACAACTCCAGTACAGCAAGCTTAGAGGGGTTTACATAACTAATTAATTTATTAATTAACAATAAATTAATACTATTTATAGAAATTCCTGCACAGAACAGTTTTTTTTTTTTTTTTTTTTTTATGAATTAACTAACTTTGAGACACTTATTTACAAGGTATTTTACTGTTAGCTCTTAAAATTTTGTCCTTTGTACAGTAATTTCAGCGTCCCCTTAAGTGTTGATATCCTCAACTGCTATTTATGTTGCTTAAACTTAAATCTTTTGCTCCCTGAAGCACAATTTATTGCCTGTAACACAATTTATTATTCATTTATTTATTTTTATTATTATTTTTTTTTTGTCATGGTGTGTAAAACTGTAATACAGGAAAGATTGAAAAGTTCCTGGATTGAATTTCTCAAAAATACCCGACAAATAAAAAAAAACTTTATCAAGCACCACCTAACATAATAAATTCTAGGTTACAAATAAAAAAGTTTTTTTTTTTTTTTTTTTTCTATTTGTAACCTAGAATTTATTATGTTAGGTGGTGCTTGAGTATTAATATTAGCAAAATGATGCAAGGAAACAAACCTTTGTAGAACCAGCCAAAAAAATAAAGTAACAAATGTCACCTTTCCTCCTTTTGTTTGCCTATTTCTTTCAAGTACTCATCCACCCTCAAAGTTATATATACTTCCATCTTCCACAAGAGTAGATGGGAGTTTATTCCAACAGTCAGTTGCTCTTTGACTAAAGGAATTTTTAGGCATCCAGTCCACAATTATTTCTTCACAATTTAAATCTTGCTCTCTTGAGTATGTCACATGACTATTAGATAGTATGAATCAGAGCTGTGTGTGTGTGTTTGTGTGTGTTTGTTATTTAGGAGCATTAGCAACTAAGGCCATATTGCTCCGGGATATGCGGTGGTCATTCCCTGACCTTTCCGCATCCTCCGTATTTGGTGGTGACGGGCTCGAACCCCGGTCTAATCAAGAAGCATGTGCTACGCACTGCTGCTCCTTCCCACCTGGCTACGGAGGCGCCAATCAGAGCTGTAATACTCATACTGATTGCGACTCGTCTTACCAAGGTTCGACGCAGTTTTCTCTTAATATTCGTGTAAATCAACACGAAGCCTCAGTTCGTGCTTCTCGTTCAGCAGCGTCAGAATTAGCCTTTCATGCCATTAACGAAAAACATACTTTTTTATTTAACGAGGCCAAAATACTTAACGTTCAACGTAATTATACGCGACTATTAATTGCAGAAACCGTTGAAATTAAATTACACGATAATTCTGTTAATGTTCGGCGGCCATATTTGATCTCCGATGCGTGGACCTGCATGCGCGAAGACATATAATCACTATTTAAGTTGCAGGTTTAGCCTGATTCGGTAATTTTCATTCCTGTAATCACGACAGTCGGTCGAAAAGCATTGTCAGCTTCAGGAAGGAAAATCGTTTCGAATATTTTTGTTAGATTCTTTTAATTGCGTTAATTTGAATTTTAATTGTTTTAAATTGATTTTGAATTGTGTTAAATTGATTATTTAATTATTTATATTTTACTTTAATGTACCGGTAAGTTGTCGATTTTTTTCGTTTTTTCCGTTTTAATTTCTGGAGGGTATCATACGGAAGTGTTCTACGCACTATATTGAGGTAAACTCCTCTTATTAATTTTATAATGTCACATGACTATGCATAAATTCTCTTGGATTTAGTATATGGAGGCCTTTCAAGTCTTTAAACACTTCAATCTGATCACTGTACAGAAATCTGGTACAGATTTCTGTTCAGATAGTGTAGCTTGCAAAACTTGAATTCTTGATAGAATGCCACATTGTGCCCTTAACTAATCTTATTTCTCCTCTCTATGTTCATTCCAACAGTCCACATATTTCCTGAAATGTAGTCTTCAAGCTATGGTGCAGTATTCAAGATGGAGCTGTGGCATTTATGTAATGCAATAATAACATCCTTGTCTACTGAATAAATTCCTATATATCGAGAAAGCTTTTTTTTTTTTCTTATGAAAACCCAAAACACGAGAGGTTTTAGAACCTATAGTACTTAGTACTGTGCATGGGTTTGGAGGTTGAGAAGACATAAGAAGATATTTGTTGCCATTAGACTTGAACTTCTGTAGACTGTAATTTTCAGGAAATACGTATGAATGAATAAACGAGGAAGATGAAAAGTTGGTTCTGTGGGTTTGAAGTTGGACAGTAAATGGATGTTGGCTGGTGGTGGCATGGGTTCAAACTGTTTTGAAAGAAAGAGTGGGAATTATAGAAGCCAATTCAGAAGAATAGTGCCCATGGAAGTATCTGTTAAAAAAAAAAAAAAAAAAGCATGCAGCAGAAACAGAAGGTTTTTTTTTTTAATGAAATTCCCAAACATGAAAGGTATCAAAACCTATAGTACTTGGTACCGTGCATGGGTTGAAGGAGAAATATGGGGGGAGGGGGGTACCGGAAACTTTGCTCTAGAGACTAAACATGGGTTTCACCACTTCAAGCCTCCAATAAGCAAAGTGGTGGTATTGCACAGGTTGATGAGAGAACAGAGTGGATAATCTGTTAGAGACGAGTCATTAATTAACCTAACTGCCCTCATCTTAATGGAGTCTAGAAGCCTGAGAGAGGTTTTGGTGGCACTGCCCCAGATGTGGGAACAATATTCCATGATAGGGCAGATTTGCAATTTGTACAGAGCAAACAGCTGTTTGGAAGAAAAATAACACAGAGTGAAAGAGAAAACCAAGTTTTTTAGATGCAGAGGAAGCAATTTTTTAAAAGTTACAGCTGACAGTTACAGGCTCCGCAAAAACGATAAGTGTTTGCCTTTTATTTACATGATTGTTGTTTTATATTGTACTTAATACGTAGTCATATAGTTATAGTTACGCTGGTTATTTTTTATTTTAATTTAGATAAAGAGTTTTGTGGATTTTACTTACGATAGGTAAAACCGTTATTTTTGTTCGATTTTTGTAGCCATTGTTTTTGTATATAGGGAATTCAAAGTTTTTGTAGGGAATTCAAATTTTTTAATTGAGGTAGCTCTAACGCATAATTATATAGTAATACGCTTCACTGTTTCTATTTCATAGTTTCTATTCAAATACTACTGACATTTAATTTATTGATTTTATTAATTTAAACTACCATGCCCCGAACTAGAGCAGCAAAGCAACGGGCACAAAGTGGCAGGAGTGTTGTGACTCAGGGGAGAACTGAGGGGGGGCGATTCTCCAACGCATCACAGCCTAAAAAAATGTGCAACTTGTGAAATGTTTGCCGAACTCTCTGGAACGGAACATGATATTGCCATGGGGGATGTCTTTGTGTGTGCACGATGTAAGGAGTGTAAGGAAATCAGGCGACAACTCAGCGTTGTTATGGGCCTATATGAGAGTTTGAAGGACAGGGTGGATGCCCTCGAAGGAAATAAATTGAGGGGCCCATCAAGCTCTCAGCTGCCCACATCAATGCCAGAGCTTGCACCTGGTCATCACGCAACACAGCGGCAACCCCCAAGGCAGAATGCGCTGGTCCCACAGAAACTATTAGTTGTTGGTGACTCTATTCAGGGAAACGGGGAACATGCTATGTAAAAAGGATAGGTGGAACAGGACCAGGGTATGTCTGCCAGGGGCAAAGGTTGATGACGTTGTAGAGCGGATATCATCTTTCAAGGGCACAAAAGGTGATATAGTTGTACACTTTGGCACTAATGATATTAAGAGTAGGAGACCGGCAGAATTACTCAACAAGTACAGGTCACTGTTGAAAAAAAGCCGAGAATTAGGGTTGAATTTGAAAGTGTCTGCAATTCTGCCCAGACACGATAGGAAGGAGTATATGATGAGAGCCTTGTCGATCAATTCGGCCCTGGAAAGATTGTGCAAGGCTCAAGGGGTAGAATTTTTTTCAGCCTGGACTGTACTTGTTAACAGGAGAGATTGCTTCTACAGGGATGGGATACACTTAAATAGAAAGGGTGCAAGAATATTTGCTGATGCTATCGAGGCAGTGTTAGGTGGGTCGGAAAACTGCTAGCTTGGGGGGATACAAAGACTAATAGTTTAACAGTAACCGCAGGCAGAGGTGAAGGTGATTCTTGCACAACTTCTATTAGAATAAGAAGCGACCTGGAGCGAGGGGTGTTGGGGGTTTCAGGGACGGATGGCAGTCATCCTGGAATAGTTGGGTATATAGGATGTGTTAGGGTAACAAGGAATAGGCATAGGAGCATGTATGCTTGCATGTATACCAATGCTAGAAGTATAGTAAATAAATTTGATGAATTTGAAGTGTTGGTCAAGACATCAAAGGCGGATATTGTTGGGATAGCAGAGACGTGGTGTCACAAAGATATAAGGAATGCAGAACTGGAATTTGGGGAGTACAATGTGTACAGAAAGGATAGACAGGACAGAAAGGGAGGAGGTGTTATGCTGTTAATTAAGAAAAACAAAATCAAAAGAAGTGCATCCAGTTGATATAGATGGACAGTGCACTGTTGAGTCAGTTTGGTGTGACATAAGCACTGCAAAAGCAAAGATAAGAGTAGGAGTGTGTTATAGGCCTAATGACTCGAATGAGTACAATGAACAATTGTACAGAGAAATAGAGTGGGCCAGTAAATCAGAATGTCTTATAATGGGGGATTTTAACTTCCCAGATATTGACTGGAACTTGTGGGTTGGTCACTCACACACTAGTCAGACTTTTGTGGATTTATTGGATGATTGTTTTCTGCAGCAGCATGTTCGAGAGGCAACCAGAGAAAGTAATACTCTTGATCTGGTTATCAGCAGTGATCATTCGTGTATTAAGAATTTGCAGATAAAGGAACCACTAGGTGGCAGTGATCACAGTGTGCTGAAGTGGGATTTACTCAAAGAGGTAACTACCGTCAGGGGTAAAGGAAAGGGTTTTTGCTTCCATAAAGGGGAGTACAGTGGTCTCAGACAGTTTTTAAATTCTGTACAGTGGGATCGACTGACGATGTTACAAACAGTAAATTCTAAGTGGGAAGCATTCAAGGAATTAATCGTGGAAGCTACTAGACTTTTCATACCGATGAAGAAATATTGTTCAAGGTTTAGGCCTAAATGGTTATCAAATGAACTAATGAGACTCGTGACAGAGAAGAAAAATGCATGGGATGCATATAAATTATCAGGCGACGCAGAAGCCTGTAGCAGATATAAGCTAGTCTGTAATCAGGTCACAAAGGAGGTTCGGCAGGCAAAGGCGGATTACGAGAAATCTTTGGCAAAAGATGCTAAGAAAAACAGCAAGGATTTCTTTACTTATATAAACTCTAAAAGGAAGGGGCTGAATATGATTGGTCCACTTGACATCGATGGTTCGACTGTTGATGATCCTGCTCAGATAGCAAACAAACTGAATGAGTATTTTGCATCTACATTCACACGTGAGGAATCATTACAGTTTGAAAATGGAAGAAGGTTATCAAATTGTAGCAGTGTGCTTAATGATTTTGTAATAACTGAGAGCAAAGTGGAGGAGAAATTGTTGAAGTTAAACATAAGAAAGGCACCTGGGGCGGATGGGATCTATCCAGTTATATTAAAGGAGGCGGCAAAGCAACTAAGCAAACCCTTAGCCATAATTATGAGAGCATCCTTGGATTCAGGGGAGGTTCCCACGGACTGGAGATGTGCAAATGTATCCCCAATTCACAAAGGAGGTTCGAAGGGTGACACGAATAATTACAGACCAGTTAGTTTAACTTCTGTTCCGGGTAAAATAATGGAGTCACTGGTTAAAGATGCATTGCAGGATCATCTAGACAAGACTGCAGCAATAATTCAGACACAGCATGGGTTTGTTAAGGGAAAGTCTTGTCTGACAAATTTGATTGGTTATTATGATGTGGTCACAAAGGAACTGGATGCAAAAAATAATTTTGATATCATATACTTGGATTTCAGGAAAGCTTTTGACACTGTTGCGCATGGAAGACTACTGTACAAATTGGAGCAGAATGGTATTAAGGGTAAGTTGCTACAATGGATAAAAGGATGGTTAAGTGGGAGAAGACAGAGGGTGGTAATCAATGGGTGCTGCTCTTCGTGGACTAATGTTATTAGTGGAGTCCCACAGGGTTCGGTGTTGGGTCCACTGTTGTTTTGTATATTTATCAATGATATTGATGAAGGTATATCAGGCTTAATGTCGAAGTTTGCAGATGACACGAAGGTTGGCAGGGTTGTTAATGACAGTAATGGCAGTGTGCTACTGCAACAGGATCTAGATAATTTGGGCAGATGGGCTAAGAAGTGGCAACTGAAGTTTAACCTTGACAAATGCAAAGTACTGCATATGGGTAGAAGTAACCCCAGAGAAACGTACCAACTGTGTGGTACTACACTTAAGGTGGTAGAAAATGAAAAAGACCTGGGAGTAATTGTGCAGTCAGATATGAAGTTTTCTGAGCAATGTAGACAGGCTGCTAGGGCAGGTCATGGGGTTTTGTCAATGATATATAGGAATTTTGCTAGCAGGGAAAAGGAGGTGATTGTCCCTCTGTATAAGGCAATGGTCAGGCCACGCCTTGAGTACTGCGTACAGGTCTGGAGGCCTCATTTTAGGAAGGATGTAGATTTGCTTGAGCGTGTACAGAGAAGAGCAACACGATTGGTGAGGGGAATGAAGGGATCCTCTTACCAAGAGAGACTTTAGTTCTGCAAATTGCAGTGGCTGGAGACTAGGCACCTGCGCGGTGATCTGATTGAGGTCTATAAGGCCTTGAATGGGTTGAGCACGCTGAATTCTGATGGGATCCTCCCACTTGTTCAGAATACGAACCTACGGGGACATAAGTTCAAGTTAAGAAAGGATAGATGTAGAATAGATGTGCGGAAATTTGCCTTTAGCCAGCGGGTGGTTAATTGCTGGAACAAACTTCCATCTGTCGTTGTGGAAGTTGATAGGTTAAATAAATTTAAGGAGGAACTGGAGGGTATGGTGTGATTTTTTTTTTTTTTTTTTTTTTTTTTTTTGTTTGGCTGATGCTGCATAAGCTCCTACACTTGCTTTCTTGCATCAAGTGCCACTACTACTACTACTAATATTTTTAATCTGCTTGTGCCAAGAGAGATTAGAAGTCAGGGCAATCTTGCTTAGAAATCGGAGTGTCACCAAAGGTAAGCATAGGAGCAGAATCCTTTTTGCAAGATATAAGACAGTGGTGAGCTTTAGAAGGATTGAAATCAACTAAGTTGTCTTTGCCCCACTGGAGAGTTACCTGGAGATCAGCATTTAAGGAATTGGTAGCAGATATTCGAGAAGTTGAAGCTGATTGAGCAATGCAAGGTTTCTCTAACGGGAAAGTGGAATGCAATGTTCTATCATCAGCAAAACTATGGATAGGATTTCCAGTCAATGGAAGAAGGTCATTAATATACAAACAGAAAAGAGTGGGGGAAAGAACTGAACCTTGGGGGACACCAGCATTAGTAGAGAAGTTTTAAAGACAGAGCCTTCTACCATCACTCTCGGTGAGCGGTCAGAGAGAAAACTAGATAACCACTTATAAAAAACAGTTGGCAAACCATAAGATGGAAGCCTGTTTAGAAGACCTTTATGCCAAACACGATTGAAAGCCTTCAAGATGTTGAGAGCAGCTGCTTGTGTTTCACCAAACTTTTCCATTGAATTTGTCCATAAATGGGTAATGTAAGCCAGAATATCACCAGTGGATCGACACTGATGAAATCCATATTGGCAATCGTTGATCAGACGGAAGGTTTCTAGATAGTTAAGAGTTGGTGGTTAACTGATTTCTACATTACTTTAGAAAGAGTAGAAATAATTGCAATGGGACAATAATTGGATGGGAGGGATTTGTCACCCTTTTTTTGGAACTGGCTGGATATGAGCAAATTTCCAAACAGAAGGAAAAACACCTTTGGAATAAGAAAGTGAAAAAAGGTGACAAAGATCTTGAGTAAGTTCAGGAGTGCAGGTTTTGAGAACAAGTGGAGAAATACCACCAGGACCTGGAGCTTTCTTAGCATCAAGATTTGTCAAAATCGTTTTGACGGAAGACCACAGGAGGCATTGAATGGAGCATGCTGGGAATGGTGCGAGATGTTTTGCCAAGATCATTAATACACGAGTTGGAAGACAAATGGGATGCTAGCAGGTCAGCTTTATCCTTGGGTGAAGGGTCAATAGAATCATCGTGTTTTGACAGAGATGGGAGCAGAGATGGGCAAAAGTTGCGCCCAATAGCTTTGGCAAGTGACCAGAATGCTCGGCTACCATTAGGGCAAGAAGCAAATTTTCTGCTCTTAGCCTGTTTAAAATCTAGTGTGGACTAATTAATAGCTGCTTTACAATTGTTGTGAGATTTGATGTGGGCAGAAAATGAAACCGAAGAATTGGAAACCAGCTAATTATGATATGCAACATTGTTCTCTTGAACAGCCTTAGCAAATTTATTGGAAATAAAGGATTCCGTTCCTACAAGAATAATTTCACTGACATAATCTGTGCAAACGTTGACATCAGAATTTTTGAAACAGTAATCCAACCAAGGGAAAGAAGAAAAGAAATCTCGCAGGTCATCCCCATTTTGGCATTCTTGTAATGTCAAACAACACGAGGTTGGGAATAGCTATGAGATAAAGGCTCCATTGGAGAAGAGACAATCGCCAAGTTGTTATCTGAGGTGCCTAAAGGACCATTCACTTCGACCGTGTTCTTAGAAGGGTTGTTTGTGAGAAAAAGATCAAGTGTATTGGCTGTATGGTTAGGATTGTCTGGTATTCTGGTAGGTAAATGAACAATCTGTGCAAGGTAATTAGTAATTGCAGAAGCCTGAGCATCTCGACCAGCTGGATCTGTGTGACTAGGAAATAGAAGCCAGCTGGAGTTGTGAACATAAAAATCACCAAGGAAAATTACCTCACTGTTAGGAAAGCTGGACTGGAGAAAGTCAAATTGCAAAGAGAGGACGTCAGAGTTCCAAGCGATTAGTGGAGTTTGGAGAATGGTTGAGAGAACAGATGAATTTGACAGAATGAGGTGAAGATTGAAAAGAGGAGATTCCAAATTGCCAAGCTCTGACAAGGAATATCAAAATGGACATATGCACAAGTACCACCTTTGAGGCGAAAGGAATCTTACAGCGAATAAATTGGACAACTGAGATGAGCAGTAGTTAAATCAACAGATAACAGATTCTGTCAGAAAAAGTACATATGATTTGGCAAACTATGTGGAAATGGGCATCAGTGAGATTAGAACTGAGGCCACATATATTTGTAAAATGAACTGGTAAGTGTTTGGGCGGTTTAGATCTTTTTGCAGATAAGTTTGCTGTATTAGTTTGACAATTCATGGTGTGTTCAGTAGTAAGAAAAAGTAGGGGTGGGGACATGCTGTATGAAGTAATGAAATTTTTGGATGTGGTGTACACATGGTAAGAATATCCCCAGATCCTTGACATAACATGACCTTGACAATGCTTCCCCCCCCCCCATACACACTACTAGGACTCCCTCCAGTCACTATCTGGCAGAGTAGAGGCAGCAAGGTTATACGCTAGCTGATCCAGAAGCTTTCTAGAGAGTTACAATAAGTTCAGTCCGATGTACTAGCTAGCGGCTGGCCTGCGACCACCATTTTATAGCTGTATCCTCGAAATGTAAGGAAATTTGGATCTTTCCATGGTGTTCATCATAATCTCAAAAGACATCAATCGTACTGCATGATAGAAGAGATGGGGAGGGTTGACCAGAACTTTGCTCTGTTGACTAAACATGGGTTCCACCACTTCAAGCCTCCAGTAAGCAAATTGGTGGTATTGCACCGGTTGATGAGAGTCATCTACCACCTATGTCATCATATAGCTATTTCCAACTCCTTTTCATTATATACAATCTTTCTGAGTTTGGTAGTACTCCAGTAGCACACTGGTAGTACTCCAGTATACACCTCTGTCAGATCACCTCACCGGTGCCTAGTCCCCAGACACTAATTTGCAAAACTTAAGCCTTTCTTCGTAAGAGCAACCCGTTGTTCCATTCATTAATCTTGTTGCCCTTCTCTGTACTCGTTCCAGGCAGCTCTACATCCTTCTTGAAATGAGGCCTCCAGACCTGTATACAGTACTGAAGGTATGGACTGACCATTGCCTTATACAAGGGAATAATCACCTTATCCCTGCTAGAAAAATTCCTGTATATCATTGACAAGACACCATGAGCTACTCTTGCAGCCTATTTGCACTGCTTAGAGAACTTCATATCTGCCTGCACAATTACCCCCAGGGCCTTTTCATTCTCTACCACTGTCAGTGTAGTACCACAGAGTTGATACGTTGCTCTGGGGTTGCTGTTTCCTATATGTAGTACTTTACATTTGTCAATGTTAAACTTCATTTTCCACCTCTCAGCCCATCTGCTCAACCTTTCCAGGTCCTGTTGCAGCAGAATAGCGTCAGTAGTGTCCTTAACAACCCTGCCAACCTTTGTATCGTCTGCAAACTTGGACATTAAGCTTGATATACAATCATCAATATTATTTATAAATACAGAAAACAATAATGGACCCAACACTGAACCCTGAGGGACTCCACTAATAACATTAGTGCACGATGAGCAGTGTCCATTGATTACCATTCTCTGTCTTCTCCCCCTCACCACCCCTTTATCCATAGCAACAATTTGCCTCCAATGCCACACTGCTCCAATTTGCGAAGCAGTCTTACATGTGCAACAGTATCAAAAGCCTTTCTAAGATCCAAGTATATAATATCAAAGTTATTCCCTGCATCCAGTTCTTTTGTGACTGCATCATAGTATCCAATCAAATTGGTCAGGCAAGACTTCCCCTTAACAAAACCATGCTGTGTCCGAGCTATAACTGAAGTCTTGTCTAGATGATCCTGCAGTGCTTCTTTAACCAGTGCCTCCATTAATTTTCCTGGAACAGAAGTTAAACTCGCAGGTCTATAATTACTTTGATCCTCCTTTGTGAATTGGGATCACATTTGCACATCTCCAGTCTATGGGTGCCTCCCCTGAGTCCAAGGAAGCTCTCATAATTATGGCTAAGGATTTGCTTACTTCCTTTGCTGCCTCCTTTAATATAACTGGATAGATCCAATCCACCCCAGGTGCCTTTCTTGTGTTTATCTTCAACAATTTCTCCTCCACTTTACTCTCAGTTATTACAAGATTATCTAGGTTACTGCCAGAGTTGAATACATCTGTGGCATTCACCTTGCTGAATAACTCCTCATGTGTGAATGTCGATGCAAAATATTCATTTAGTTTGTTAGCTACCTGAGCAGGATCATCAACAGTTGAACCATCCATGTTAAGTGGACCAATCTGATTCATCCCTTTCCTTCTAGAGTTTACATAAGTAAGGAACTTTGCTGTTTTTCTTTGCATCCTTTGCCAAAGATTTCTCGTAATCTGCCTTCGCCTGCCTAACCTCCTTTGTAACTTCGTTATAGATCAACTTATATCTATCATAGGCTTCTGTGTCACGTGTTAATTTATATGTATCCCATGCATTTTTTTTCTCTGCAATGTGTCTCATTAGTTCATCTGACATCCATTTAGGCCTAAACTGTGAATAATATTTCTTAGTTGGTATGTAAAGCCTAGTAGCTTCCAAGATAAGTTCTTTGAATGCTTCCCATTTTGAATTTGCTGTTGGTAACATCATCAGTTGGTCCCACTGTATAGAATTTAAATACTGTCTCAGACCATCGTAGTCGCCTTTATGAAAGCAATAGCCCTTCCCTCTACCCCTGATGGTAGTTACCTCTTTGAGTAAATCTCACTTCAGCACACTGTGATCACTGCCACCTGTGGTTCAATAAATCAGTGATAGGACACCATGGGCCTTCCTTGCAACCAATCTACAGTGCTCGGAGAACTTTGTCTGACTGTATTGTAATACTTAAGTCTCTTTCCTCCACTACCAACTTTAGTTCAACTCCAAATGTGTAAGTTATTTTGGGGTTACTATTCCCCGGGGGCACTTCCTTAGCCCTCTGGGCAGGAGCAGCAGCGCGTAGCACACACTTCTTGATTAGACCGGGGTTCGAACCTGTGACCACCAAATACGGAGGGTGCGGAAAGGTCAGGGAATGACCATCGCATATCCCCGGAGCAATATGGCCTTAGTTGCTAATGCTCCTAAAAACCAAACAAACAAACAAACAACTTTCCCAGGTGCAATAACTTACACTTTGCTGAATTAAAGCATAGCTGCCATTTTTTTTTTACCCACCCTGAAGTCTATCTAGGTCACTCTGAAGAAGCTCTGCTCGGCGGTGATCATTAACTACTTTACCAAGTTTTATGTTATATACAAATTTAGACATTATGCAATCTATCCCTTCATCGATGTCAATTTTTGAAAATCAAAAACAACTGTGGTCCTAATACTGTTCCTTGTTGAACCCCCACTTCTTACATCAACCAAATCTGAGACATATCCATTTATCACAGTCTTCTGCCTCCTCCCCTGAAGCCACCCAGCTATTCATCTAAGAATTTTTCCTGTGTTGTTCCAACTTATAAAGTAACTGCTCATGTTGGACTGAGTCAGATGCTTTGCTGAAATCAATCCAAATAAACAATCCCAAAATTATTCCCCAAGTGCAGTTCTTGAGTGACCCTATCAAAATAGCTAACCATATTGGTTAAACATGATTTTCCCTTTACAAAACCATGCTGAGTATCCTTCAGAATTCTATTTCTATTTAAATGGTCCTGAATTCCATCCTTGATTGTTGTCTCCATGATTTTCCATACTACTGAAGTTAGACTAACCTGCTGGTAATTTCCCATTTCACTCTTAGAACCACCCTTGTGTATTGGAGATACAGTGGCACTTTTCCAATCCAACGGAATCACTCCCAAGTCCAGTGATGCTTTCATAATTAGTCTCAGTGGTTCAATGCACTCACTTGCTGCCTCCCTTAAGATTATAGGGTATATTCCATCAACCCCAGGAGCCTTGCTGGCCTGTAGGCTCAGAAGTTTTTTCATTAAATAAGCATGTGAAATTTCAACATCATTAATTACATTTTTTTTTTCAACTTTACCCCTAAAATTTCTCATTGATGTAAAGGGTTTTTCTTCTGTAAATATCGATACAAAGTAACTGTTGAGTTACTCTGCAACTTCAGCTGGGGTATCTACTACTATTCCACATCTATTACACAGGGGTCCAGCCTAACCTTTCTGTGCCACTATTACAGATCACTTTGTAGCTGTTATAGGCTTCAGTACTTTTTTTTTGCTCTGTAACTTTTCCATACTGTCTTTTTCAGCTCAAGTAATCTAGAAACTTCATTATTCATCCAACTTGGAATTCTCCTTGTGGAGTTTTTTTTTTTTTTTTTTAAATGGTATATAAGCATTCAAGGCTTCTGTGATTATTGTTTTAAAGGTATACCATAATTCAACTGTATTCACTCTCTGTGAGATAGCTAGCTACCCAGTTAATAGAGGTCACATAGCGTCTTAAACCATCGTAATTTCCTTTCCTGAAATTATAACCCATTCTTTGCCTTTAACTTCTGCTACCTCCCTATTCATCGTCCCCCCCCCCCATAGAACTTGGTGATCACTTCCTGCTACTGGTTCCTGTACTGTCAGCCCTATTATGTCATCTGGTTCATGGGTGTTGATGAGGCCTAGAGTATTCTTTTCCCTAGTACTTTTCCTTGCATGTTGATACAAATAACTAAAAATTTTAATTTTAGTCCCCCAATGTCGAGTTTCCTTCCCGTTTTCTCCTATCAATTAGAGGCAAATTAAAATCACCTATAATAAGACATTGATGCTTACTTGCTCATTCCATTTGCATGTAGAAGCTCTCATCATAATCTTCACAAATACCTGGCCTGTAGATTACTCCCACTCTCGTTATACCTTTGCTTCCAACTATCTCACATCATACAGATTCTATACTGGCATGCGAAACATCTGAATCCGGGAAAGCTTTCGTTGCGCTCAGGCTTCTTTTGATAAGAAGCATGACCCCACCAACTCTTCTATCTTCCTAAATGTGTTATACATGCCATACTAAAACTCGTCATCCTCTATCTCCTGGTGGCACCATGTTTCCATAAGCCCTATTATGTCAGTGTTACTTGTCCTGATCAGTAGTTCGAATTCACTCATTTAATCGAAGAAACTTCTGGCATTACTGTATAAACAATTAAGACTTAGTGTTCTTATGAAGTTAAATATCCTGATACACCCCTTAAAGTTATTTTAACTCGCTTCCCTGGTATTAGCTACCCAACTCATTTGAACATTTCCCTCAAAACATCTTGCTAATATGTTCTGTTGTGGTAACAAACAAGAACTCTTGAGGTATGTGCAAGCTTTACTTTGACCAATATTATCAGATAAACGCATATCTATATCACTCTCGTCTCCCCCAAAACTAGCAGTTTCCCTGAACCTTTAAGGTATCCTCAGCAATACTGGTATAAACTCTTGCACCACCTGTGTTTAAATGTATCCCATCTCTACAAAACAGATTCCTTCTACCTACAAGTGTGGGCCAAGCTGATAGAAATTTTCCCCCCAAAAGCAAATTGGCCAGCAAACTGTACGGACATCATTAAAAACCTTAAAAACCAGCCCAATACAGATAAATTTGTTTCTAAATGTGACACATTTGCTTGTGCTTCAAAGAAAATTGCTCAAAGGTGCTACAAATGAACAACTTGAAAGTGTAATGATAAAGTGGTTTTTACAACAAGGGGCTGAAAAAACTCCAATATCTAGACCAATGATTTTAAGCGAGGCAAAATATTTTTTTGACAAGTTAGAAATACCCGAAACACCTACATTTTCATCTGGTTGATTGAAACGATTTAAAGACTGGCATGGTATAAGAGAACTAGAGATACAGGGTGAAAAGCTCAGTGCAGATAATTTGTGTTGAAATTAGCTATGATTGTTAAAGAAAAGGGTCTTGTGCCATCGCAAATTTACAATGCAGATGAGACGGGACTTATTGGCTAGTAATTCCCATTTGCACGTTGGAGTCTGTACAAGAAAGAAATGCACCAGGATATAAAATTAGCAAAGACAGGATAACAAATATATGCTGTGCATATGCTATTTACAAATTACAATTAACCATAGTGGGAAAAAAAACAATCCTCTTTTATTTTTGGACACTACTAATATTCCAACAGATTATTATAATCACTGATCTGCGTGGATGACTTAGGGATATATTCGAAAAGTGGTGGACAGATAAATTCATTCCTCATGTTAAAAAATTTGTCTCATAAAGGTCTCCTCCACAAAGCAATTTTGTTATTAGATAATGCTCCATCCCATCCTCCATTGGAAAAACTATCTGCAGAAAATGGCGATATGGTCACCATTTATCTTCCACCCAACGTAACACCACTGGTACAATCTATGGACCAGGGGGTGATTGAGAGCATGAAATGATTGTATAGAAAGCCTAGATGATGGACTTTTATCACCAAAGAAAGGAATACGCTTTTATTTTGGAAGTCACTAACAATTAAGGATGCTATCTGTAACATTTTTACTGCGTGCGTGGAAGTTAAAAGCAAAACAATTATAAAATCATTTAAAAAAATATTGCCCGATGACTTTGTAATCGCTGAAAATAACTTGGAAGTGGGAGACTCAAATAAAACTTTAGAAATGAACCCGGCTGCAATAAAATGATTGACTATGACTTAATCCAAAGTGCCTACGACAGGACCTGACGGGGACAATTATGGGGAACTACAGCCAGCTTGCAAAGTAAGTTTTAATGAACCCCCTAACAGTTGCAGAGACATTACTTAAATTTGTGCAAAGTCAAGATATAAATCATATTGAAATTTTACAAATTCATGGACACAAAAAAAAAAAAATAATGCTACAAAAAAAAAAAAAAAAAAAGTATTATTGTTGTTAGATGTATGTAATATCTTATGTTTTTATGTGTTTTGGAAGTTATTTAAACAAATAAAAACTTAATTTTGATTTACTGTGTTTTTCAATCATCCGGTCTCCACCGTCCCCGAATTACCAAGGATAATCGATGTTTTATTGTACTACTTTTTTTTGTAATTTGTTTTGGGGGACATGATCATACCCGCGGTATGAAGAGGTACATTATATCGAGGTTGTGCTGTATTACAAATAAATTGTAATTGTTGTGGGGTCCAGTCCTTTTCATTGCTTTGTAACTGTCCCATGCCATCTTTCTGCCCTATTAGACTGGCCAGGTTTGTGTTCATCCATCTTGGCATCCTCTTGCTGTATTTTCTTAATGGTTTATATACATTCATAGCTTCTGTGATCATTGCTTTAAAGATATTCCATAATTCTGTCTGTGTCCGCTTCCTGAAATTTAATGCCATGCTTTTACTCTTAATAACTGCAACCTTTTTCTCCATATTCCAACTAAAGACTGCTTGGTTACCTCCTGCACCTCCTTGGTCACCACAATGGTTTGTGTATAATGACCAGGTCTAGAGTATTTTTACCTCGAGGATTTTCTCTAACATCCTGATGTAAATAATCTAGTTTATAACAATAAAAAGACGGGAAACCAAAAATATTGGAATTTATCTTCCAACTACTTATGTACAGTTAGTCCCCGACTTACGTAAGCCCAAGTTATGTAACTTCAGACTTACGTAAATTTTTTTAAGTAAGTAAAAAATAAGTATACAGAAAATATACTTTCTGTATAATTTAAGTGTCAGTCAAATGGAGCAACAATAAGTAAAGTTTTTTTATTTTTGTTCCCATACAAACTATGTTGGATAACCTGCAGTGTAACCAGAGTTAACATTTCATTTTCTGCTGGAATATTTTTTCAAAATTCTGAAGAAATATTCGATAACGTGTTTGAGACAGATGAACTACGTTGAAGCACTTCAGAGAAACCCCCACGACCTCCAAGCCACGTGGACTGTCCCATCGGCTATTTCTTTGGAGAATTGCACTCTAGCCCTTTGCCTCCACATCCTTTCCTTCCTTCCTTCCTTTCTTTCTTTATTGTAGTCGGTTCAGTTTTGTTTGAGAGTGAAGTGGGAGCTTTTGTTTGCATTTTGTGTGTAATATTTGTTATGCATCAGGTTATTGTGGTGAAGTTTAATAAATTCACGTTGTCCAACCATTTTCAATGACTTCGCATCAAATTATCATTGTGTAGTGTGTACTTCATTCACATGTCGTAAGCTGTGACAGCATCTCTTATAACTTAACCTGTCAAGGTCTTTACAGAAAATTTCATTTTGACCATTATCTAGATGCCGCCTAAGAGAATAAGTGGAAGCAGTACTATTTCACTGCTCTTGCCCACGGATAAAGTTTTTAATTGTTATAGCATTAGCAAAGGCACATGATGCGAAAAAGCAAGCTTATATAGCATCAGCCAAAAAAACATGTACCCTTCCCATTTCACCCATCCACTTGCTCCAGATGTTTGTCTAGTTCTGCCTTGAATCTATTTAAGCTATGAACTTCTACAATGACAGATGGAAGTTTGTTCCTGCAATCACCCACCCGCTGGCTAAAGGCAAACTTCCACACATCTGTCCTACAACTGTGTCCTCAATTTGAATTTATGCCCTCTCGGGCAATTATTCTGAACAAGAAGAAGAATCCCATCAGCATTGAGCATACTCAAACCATTCAAGGCTTTATACACCTCAATCAGATCACCTTGCAGGTGCCTAATCTCCAGACTAGGGCTTACAATACTGAGATTCCGGAATCCCAGGATCCCGGTCATTTTTTTCCAGTATTCAAATCCCGGTGATACAATAATACCGGTTTTTTGGTACTAATTTAAAAATAATTATCCATGGTTTATTCACGTAAAGGTTATAAAATCGACAACAATAAAGCGTCAATACTGCTGAATTTGCAAATGAGGGATTGTTATACACAGAATAAATGCAACGGAACCAGAAAACGTCCTGGAACTGTAAGACATAAAAATCTTACAAATATATTTCTGTTAGTAAGTATAGTGTGCGTGGAAATAAAGAACTTAAGGAATAACGAAAACATCATTATGGATATATTTCCATTAGTGGCAGGAGGCCTGGTAGGGTAGTTAAGGAATATGGTGAACAATGGTATGGCAAGTGTGGAAGGGTTAAAATTAAAAGCTTCTGAACAATGGTTTAATCCCTCTGTTACACCACTACTTGAGGATGTGACACTTAGTGCATTTTGGGAAAGGATGTCAGTATGGAGCAGTTCAAAGGTATTGTGAACAGATGATGTAGAGGTAAAAGATGAAAGCGTTTCGTTGTCTGTGAAAAATATTCTGTTTTTCCCACCAAAAGAAGAAGAGTGAGTTTAAAGACTAACACCGTGATTAGGTCAGGTTTAAATTAGATGGGGGGAGATACGTAAATATGTGCAAACCCCTCTGGAATTTGCACATAAGCTTGCGTATAAAATATTACGAGGGGCGATTCTAACTTGCAATCAATTCAATAAATAAATAAATTAGAAGGAAATAAATAAGGTGCTTGCACCAAAAGAGGGGTTTGTGGTGGTTGTTGTTCGGAGGCATTTCAGACTTCCAGTGGTCGATCTGGGTTCGGTCCGGTTCTGGGAGTGTCCAGCAGTGAAGGGTTCCGCTGGGCATGTTCCTGTGCCAGAAGTTAATCCGAAAGTTGAATAACAAGCCAGTCAGGTAGTGCCTTGGCTTCTGCTACTGCTGTGGTAATTTCCTTCACTATTAACAGAGAACTGTTCTCGAAATAAGACAGTAATGGAAGAGCTATACAGCAGAGATGCAGAGTTCAACTAAGAAGAGAGAGAGACACATCACTGCACTCCGTGGAAGAAACCCGCACAAAGGAATCCCACCGTGAAAGAAAAGTTCTCTGAACTGTGTTGTTTTGAAAATAGTACTTAAAGTGGGAGATTATTTTAGAGTAAGGTTGAAGAAACATGAGAAATAAGGAAATGTTGAGTATTGAGTTGGTTTATTGGTTGAAGTTGTAAAGAAAATTGATATTGCTAAATTAAGAGAAATTACATAGAAACGTTAGTATTATGTTAGCAACTTATGGGTTGCTGTTGTGAAGAGATTCACTGGCGCCTCCGTAGCCAGGTGGGAAGGAGCAGCAGTGCGTAGCACACGCTTCTTGATTAGACCGGGGTTCGAGCCCGTCACCACCAAATACGGAGGATGCGGAAAGGTCAAGGAATGACCACTGCATATCCCGGAGCAATATGGCCTTAGTTGCTAATGCTCCTAAAAACCAAATAACAAACAAACAACATGTGAAGAGATTGATCTTGGTGATTAAGAGAAATATGAGGAAGTGATTAAGATTTGAATTAGTTTAGTGTTTGAAGCTGGAGAGAGAGAGAGAGAGAGAGAGAGAGAGAGAGAGAGAGAGAGAGTTGATTATTAATTGAGAGAAATTTTATGGGAATGATAGCATATACAAAGGGTACTAGGAAAGTTTTGCAATACAGCTTTGTTTATTTAATTTTTTCAAAGTAATTTCCTCTACATTCAATACACCTCTCCATCCTCCGAAACCAATCTTTAAACCAGTTCTGCCAAGTTTCACTAGGGAGTAAAGCACACTCGTTGTCCCAAGCCCATAGAAGGTTCTCATCACTGGAAAACCGCTTCCCTTTTAGCTTCATTTTCACATGCGGGAACAGTGCAAAGTCGCAGGGAGCAAGGTCTGGACTGTAGGGACGGTGCTCGAGAAGTTTCAGTCCTGTCGTGGTCAAATATTCGGTGCAGGCTTTGGCGCGGTGAGCTGGAGCATTTTCGTGATGGAGGTACCAGGTGTCCATTCTTGACTTTGGCCGCAGGTCCTTCATAGATCCAATGACTTTAGGCAGGCATTGTTCAGTATACCACTTAGCTGTGACTGTCTTCTGCGTGTCCAAAACGACACGTTCCACAATTCCACTCGATTTGAAAAATACAGATATCATTTTCTTCTTTACAGATCGGGATTTTCTGACAATTACGGGTGTGTCGTCATCATCAAAAACCCAAACTTTGTTTTGAGCCTTGGTCGGCAGATCGTAATAGTACAGCCAAGTCTCGTCACCTGTCACGATGTTGTTCACATACCGAGATTGTCCCTTATCAAACTTTTTTAACATCTCCCGGCACCAAGTCACACGTCGTGTCATCTGCTCTTCAGTCAGTTGATGCGGCACCCAGAGAGAACAAAGTTTCTTCACGTGCAAATGATCTTGCAGAATCGAACGAATTGCTGGTGCATTTAGGCCCAAAGTATCCTCTATCTGTTGGTAGATCACTCGCCTGTTTTCGTCAAGCATTTTCCTCACAGCAGTAACGTTTTCCTCCATAACTGACGTTCGTGGCCTTCCCGGCCTCTCAGAATCCTCCAGAGTGAAATTTTCCCTTTGGAATTCTCTATACCACCTGAATATCGTTGTACGATGTGGACAATCATCATCTAGTGCAAGAGTCATTTCTTCTAAGCACTGGTCTATGGTTAAACCACGCATGAAATTATACCGCAAAACTGTCCTTATCTCATTTCGTGACCACGATGCCATCGCAAGCACTTTACACTCTCACTACTAATGAATAACTGAGCCCATCAACTTGGCGCGGCGGCTACTATGCACGTATGAACATGTCTCAACATGCAGCAACAAGCAGCTTCCTGTGATTCATTGTTGCGTCATATTGCAAAACTTTCCTAGTACCCTTTGTATTAACAGATTAAATGAGAAAAAATGAATAGATTAGATGTAAATGAACACCAGTTATGTATTGTAAGTAGATTTGTGTGATAAATGACTTGTTTTATATTTGTGTCATTGCTCTTGAGAAAATGACAGCTCACGCATAATATATATAATACACAGTACATACTTGTGGGGGGGGGGAATATCCCTCAGCTCCTGGAAATTTTCATTTTTTAATGCAGTCAGGTGTCTTGTTGGGCTTAGTGCTTGATGGGAGCTGTTATACGAATATCATAACAATGGCGACTGATGGCAATACTAAAGGTACAGGAAAATAAAAATTAAGTCAATAAATAACCCCCCCCCCAACTTAGAATTGATTTCTTCACTAAGCAAATAGTCTACGACTATCTCAGTACAAAGCACCAACCAGCACAGAATCCAAAAGGATGTTTTCTGTCACTAATTAATATGTACCAAAATTAGATTAGTTTAAACGATAACACTATTGAGTTTCTTAAGAGCTCACTTTATTCAGACAGTAGTGTGGGTGCATATTTTTTTGTTTTTAGAATAACTGTATGTTTAATAATTTTTGCTAGAATATTTATTATTATGATTAAAGTTTGATTTAAAATGTGAACTCAAGTAATTACTTGTTTTTTCCTTACTTTATTGCAAAAAATGTTTCTGTTTTTTTTTGTGGTATACTCTGGTATCCCGGTTTCATAAATTAAAAGTAACAAAATACCGGTATTAATATTTTGACTAGTATTGTGAGCCCTACTCCAGACACTGTATTTTGAAAAGTTTAAGCCTTTCTTCGTAAGAGCAATCCTTTGTTCCATTCACTAATCTTCTTGCCCTTCTCTGTACTAATTCCAGCACCTTACATCCTTCTTAAAATGAGGCCTCCAGACATGTATACAGTACTCAAGGTGCGGCCTGACCATTGCCTTATACAAGGGGATAATCACTTCCTTATCCCTGCTAGAAAAATTTCTGTATATCATTGACAAAACACCATGAGCTACACTTGCAGACCGTCTGCACTGCTGAGAAAACTTCATATCTGCTTGCACAATTACCCCCAGGTCCTTTACACTCTACCACTGTCTGTGTAGTACCACACAGTTGATACGTTACTCCGGGGTTACTGTTTCCCATATGCAGTACTTTAAATTTGTCAATGTTAAACTTCAGTTTGCCACCTCTCAGCCCACCTGCTCAACTTTTCTAGATCCTGTTATACCAGTGTACTGTCATTAGTGTCATTAGCAACCCTGCCAACATTTGTATCACCTGCAAACTTGGACATTAAGTGTGATATATACCATCATCAATATCATTAATAAATACAGAAAACAACAATGGACCCAACACTGAACCCTGAGGGACTCCACTAATAACATTAGTCCACGAAGAGCATTGTCCATCGATTACCACTCTGTCTTCTCCCACTCAAGCATCCCTTTATCTATCCATAGCAGCAATTTGCCTCCAATGCCATACTGCTCCAATTTGTGCAGTCTTCCATGTGCAACAGTATCAAAAGCTTTCTAAGATCCAAATATATGATATTTAGGTAGATCCCTTCCACCCCAGGTGCCTTACTTATGTTTATCTTCAACTATTTCTCCTCCACTTTACTCTCAGTTATTACAAGAGTATCTGGCTTACTGCCAGATTTTAATACATCTCTGGCATTCCCCTCCCTGAATAACTCCATGTGTGAATGTAGATGCAAAATATTCATTTAGTTTATTAGCTACCTGAACAGGATCATTAACAGTTGAAGCATCAACATCAAGTGGACCGATCTGTTTCATTCCCCTTCCTTCTAGAGTTTACATAAGTAAAAGAACTCTTTGCTGTTTTTCTTTGTATCCTTTGCCAAAGATTTCTCCTAATCTGCCTTTGCCTGCCTAACCTCCTTTATGACTTGGTTACAGACCAGCTGATATCTATCGTAGGCTTCCATGTCCCTGTTAATTTATATGTATCCCATGCATTTTTCTTCTCTGCCATATGTCTCATTAGTTCATCTGACATCCACTTAGGCCTAAACCTTGAACAATATTTCTTAGTTGGTATGTAAAGCCTAGTAGCTTCCAAGATAAGTTCTTTGAATGCTTCCCATTTTGAATTTGCTGTTGGTAACATCATTAGTTGGTCCCACTGTATAGAATTTAAATACTGTCTCAGACCACAGTAGTCTACCTTTACAAAAGCAAAAACGCTTCCCTTTACCCCTGATGGTAGTTGCCTCTTTGAGTAAATCCCACTTCAGCACACTGTGCTCACTGCCACCTAGTGATTCCTTTATCTGCAGATTCTTAATGCGTGAAGAATCACTACTGATAATCAGATCAAGAGTATTACTCCCTCTAGTTGCCTCCCGAACATGCTGCTGTAGAAAACAATCATCCAATAAATCCACAAAAGCATTGCTAGTGTGTAAGTGACCAACCCACAATTCCAGTCAGTATGTGGGAAATTAAAATCCCCCATTATAAGACTCTCTGATTTACTGGCCCACTCTATTTCCCTGTACAATTTCGTATTATACTCATCAGAGTCATTAGGCCTATAACACACTCCTACTCAATTTTGCTTTCCCAGTACTTATGTCACACCAATCTGACTCGACACTGCACTGTCCAACCATATCGACTGGCTGTACTTCCTTGGACTTTGAGTTTCTTAACCAATAACATAACCACTCCTCCCGTCCTATCCTGTCTATCCTTCCTGTACACATTGTACTCCCCAGATTCCAGTTCTTCATTCCTTATATCTCTGTGACACCACGTCTCTGTTATTCCAACAATATCTGGCTTCGAAGTTTTGAGCAACGCCTTAAATTCATCAAATTTATTTTCCAAACTCCTGGCATTGGTATACATGCACCTGTTCCTAATCTTAGTTACCCTAACATGGCCCATGTATTATCTATTCCGCAACGACTCCCAGCAGTCTCAGGAATCCCATGCACCTTGTTTTCCAGGCTGCTGCTCATTTCAGTAGAATTCGTGCATGAATCACTTTCACCTCTGCCAGCGGCTACTGTTAATCTATTAGTCCATGTAACTCCAAGCTAGCAGTTTTCCAACCCACCTAACTCTCTCTCGATAGCATCAGCAAATATTCTTGCACCCTTTCTATTTAAGTGTATTCCATCCCTGTTGAAGCAGTCTTTCCTTTTAACAAGCACAGACCAGGCTGAGAAAAATTCTACACCTTGAGCCTTGCACAATCTCTCCAGGTCCAAATTGATTGACAAGGCTCTCATCATATATTCCCTCCTATCATGTCTGAACAGAATTGCAGCCACTTTCAAATTCAACCCTAATTCGTGGCTTTTTTTTTTTCAACATTGACCTGTACTTGTTAAGTAATTCAGCCAGTCACCTACTCGTAATATCATTAGTGCCAATGTGTACAATGATCATCTTTTGTGTCCTGTTCCACCTATCCTTTTCGCACAATATGTTCCCCGTTTCCCTGGCAATAGAATCACCGACAACAACTAGCTCCTTTGGGACCAGTACATTCTGCCTTGGGGGTTGCCACTGTGTTGCATGGTGTTCAAATGCAAGCTCTGGCATTGATGAAGGCAGCTAAGAGATTGATGGATCCTTCAGTTTAAATCCTTTGAGGGCATCCAACCTGTCCTTCAAGCTCTCATATAGGTCCATAACAATGTTGAATTGGCACCTGATTTCCTCACACTCCTTACATCGTGCACACACAAAGACATTCACTTTGCAATATGATGTCCCGTTCCTGATTGATCCACAAACATCAAACAAGCAGTGCATTTCAAAAGGCTGATTCAGAGGACAACCGTCCCTGGAGTTCTTCCCTGAGCCACAGTAAGATACCCTTACCGATACTAAGTAATAACCTACAAAATCTCTAAGTTCAAATTAAACTAAGTATTGTTACTAGGAATTATAAAGCACTTCTAAAAAATAAATTAATATGCCAATTTAAGTCAATAAAAAAGCAAAAATTCAAGAAAAACTTCTCTTAGCTGGAGCCATAAAAAACTTCACCTGTTTGCATGTACCCGGACTATATAACCATAGTTCTTCATTCTTCTGAGATACGTGGTTTTTGTAATTTTGGCATATCAGGGATATAGCAGCAGTATTTTACTAGTCATTCCCGAGGTAAGCAAAACTCAACTTACTTAAGAAGGCCTGTAGTGTATGTCGAGGACAGACTGTATTAATGGATGAAATGATTAAAGAGGTGTGGAAATTATAACTATCTAAAATTTAGATTGCGTAGAAGAAAGTGTACCTTTCTCAATGCTTGGCATATGGGTTTCTTTGAAATCACTTTACTTTTTTTTAATAACATAAACTGTAATAAGAGTTTCTTTAGCTGACTTTCCAAATTTACAGCAAAATTGAACGTTCATTTTCATTAATACATAAGCAGTTGGGAGGTAAGTTCCGATACCTTAGGTTTCCGATCTTTTTGTCATTTTACCTTGTAACTAAAGGATTATCCATAACATTATCCATTGGTTATTATGATGTGGTCACAAAGGAACTGGATGCAAAAAATAATTTTGATATCATATACTTGGATTTCAGGAAAGCTTTTGACACTGTTGCGCATGAAAGACTACTGTACAAATTGGAGCAGAATGGTATTAAGGGTAAGTTGCTACAATGGATAAAAGGATGGTTAAGTGGGAGAAGACAGAGGGTGGTAATCAATGGGTGCTGCTCTTCGTGGACTAATGTTATTAGTGGAGTCCCACAGGGTTCGGTGTTGGGTCCACTGTTGTTTTGTTTATTTATCAATGATATTGATGAAGGTATATCAGGCTTAATGTCGAAGTTTGCAGATGACACGAAGGTTGGCAGGGTTGTTAATGACAGTAATGGCAGTGTGCTACTGCAACAGGATCTAGATAATTTGGGCAGATGGGCTAAGAAGTGGCAACTGAAGTTTAACCTTGACAAATGCAAAGTACTGCATATGGGTAGAAGTAACCCCAGAGAAACGTACCAACTGTGTGGTAATACACTTAAGGTGGTAGAAAATGAAAAAGACCTGGGAGTAATTGTGCAGTCAGATATGAAGTTTTCTGAGCAATGTAGACAGGCTGCTAGGGCAGGTCATGGGGTTTTGTCAATGATATATAGGAATTTTGCTAGCAGGGAAAAGGAGGTGATTGTCCCTCTGTATAAGGCAATGGTCAGGCCACGCCTTGAGTACTGCGTACAGGGCTGGAGGCCTCATTTTAGGAAGGATGTAGATTTGCTTGAGCGTGTACAGAGAAGAGCAACACGATTGGTGAGGGGAATGAAGGGATCCTCTTACCAAGAGAGGCTTAAGTTCTGCAAATTGCAGTGGCTGGAGACTAGGCACCTGCGCGGTGATCTGATTGAGGTCTATAAGGCCTTGAATGGGTTGAGCACGCTGAATTCTGATGGGATCCTCCCACTTGTTCAGAATACGAACCTACGGGGACATAAGTTCAAATTAAGAAAGGATAGATGTAGAATAGATGTGCGGAAATTTGCCTTTAGCCAGCGGGTGGTTAATTGCTGGAACAAACTTCCATCTGTCGTTGTGGAAGTTGATAGGTTAAATAAATTTAAGGAGGAACTGGAGGGTATGGTGTGATTTTTTTTTTTTTTTTTTTTGGCTGATGCTGCATATGCTCCTACACTTGCTTTCTTGCATCAAGTGCCACTACTACTACATTAAAGGAACTAATCATGGAAGCTACTAGGCTTTTCATACTAATTAAAAAATATTGTTTAAAGTTTAGGCCTAAATGGATGTCAGGTGAACTAATGAGACTCGTCGCAGACAAGAAAAATGCATGAGATGCATATAAATTATCAGGTGACACAGAAGCCTATGGCAGATATAAGCTAGTCTGTAATCAAGTCACAAAGGAGGTTAGGCAAGCGAAGGCTGATTAGGAAAAATCTTTGAAAAAGGATGCTAAGAAAAACAGTAAGGACTTCTTTACTTGTATAAACTGTAGCAGGGGT
This sequence comes from Mastigoproctus giganteus, assembly GCF_048544385.1. NCBI lineage: Eukaryota > Metazoa > Arthropoda > Arachnida > Uropygi > Thelyphonidae > Mastigoproctus > Mastigoproctus giganteus. The sequence goes on from NC_143575.1 coordinate 37,092,514, forward strand.
TGAATCAGATTGGTCCACTTGATATTGATGGTTCAACTGTTGACGATCCTGCTCAGATAGCTAATAATTTGAATGAGTATTTTGCATCTGCATTCACACATGAGGAGCTATTAATGGAAAAAATGCTAGAAGTTTATCAAACTAACAGGGTGCTAATGATTTTGTAATAACTGAGAGCAAAGTGGAGAAGAAATTGTTGAAGTTAAACATAAAAAAGGCACCTGGGGAGGATGAGATCTATCCAGTTATATTGAAGGAAAGAGCAAAGGAAGTAAGCAAACCCTTAGCCATAATTATGAGCACATCCTTGGACTCGGGAAGTCCCCACGGACCACGGACTGGAGATGTGCAAATGTATCCCCAATTCACAAAGGGGGATCTAAGGGTGACATGAGTAATTACAGTCCAGTTACTTTAACTTCTGTTCCAGGGACAATAATGGAGTCACTGGTTAAAGATGCATTGCAGGATCATCTAGTCAAGGCTGCAGTAATAATTCAGACAGCATGGGTTTGTTAAGGGAAAGTCTTGTCTGACAAATTTTATTGGATACTGTGATTTGGTTACAAAAGAACTGGTTGCAAAAAAATAATTTTGATATCATATACTTCGATTTTAGCAAAGCTTTTGACACTGTTGTGCATGGAAGACTACTGTACAAATTGGAGCAGTGTGGTATTAAGGGTAAGTTGCTACAATGGATAAAAGGGTGGTTGAGTGGGAGAAGAGAGAGTGGTAATCAGTGGACACTGCTCTTCGTGGACTAATGTTATTAGTGGAGTCCCCCAGGGTTCGGCGTTGAGCCCATTGCTGTTTTGTATATTTATCAATGATATTGAAGAAGGTATATTATGCTTAATGTTGAAGTTTGCAGATGATACAAAGGTTGGCAGGGTTGTTAATGGCAGTGTGCTACTGCAACAGGATCTAGAAATTTTCAGCCCTAAGGTTCTCTGGAAAAAAATCCAGAAAAATGAAGGGAAAATACACAGTACACCCCTCATTGGTCCTGAAATATAATGGATGTACTATTGCAGACTCTACTGCAATAGCCAATGTGCTTGGGGAAACATTATCTAACATAGTCTTACTCCTCAGAGTTTCTGCTATTGAAGCACAACACTGAAAAACAGGCCTTAATTCATATCGAAGTATTCCCACCCAATATAATGGGCCATTTACTATCCACGAGCTGAAAACAGCAATTGCCTGTACAAAGTCTACCGCTGTTGGACCAGACAACATCCATTATGAAATGATCAAACATCTTTCACCAGAGTCCACGGCCCTTCTGCCCTTCCTGTACAACAGAATCTTTCTTGAAGAGCATTTTCCAGATACCTAAAATACCTGGAGCAAAGGAACTATTCTTGCTTTTGCCAAGCCAGGAAAGAATCCTAAATCTCCAAAATACTATCTTCCTATTGCTCTGACTAGCTGTCTGTGCAAAATATTGGAGAGAATGGTGATTGCTTGTCTCTTATGATATTTAGAATCGAATGACCTTCTCTCCCACTTTCAGTGCGGCTTCCGAAGAAACAGGTCCACACTGGACCACTTAATTAGACTGGAAACATCTATCCGAGATGCTTTCCTAAAAAGAGAACACTTGGTGTCCATCTTCTTTGACATGGAAAAAGCGTATGACACAACTTGGAGATTTGGTATTTTAAAAGACCTTTACAACCTCGGTCTGAGAGGTCACCTTCCCATTTTTATTAAAAAAATTTTATTCTGCCGTTATTTCCAAGTTCGTGTAGGATCCACCCTTTTCCGGCCCTTTTGCTAAAAGGAGGGGGTACCACAAGGATCTGTCTTAAGTGTCACGCTTTTTGCCATTAAAATAAATTCTCTTTCAGAGACAACTTCCTCCAACTATAAACAATGCACTCTGTGTCGATGACTTCAGCATATTTTCTCAATTGTGCAATATGAGGGTTATTGAGAGACAACTGCAACAAGCTGTTGACAGTCAACTCCTGGGCCACAGCCAATGGTTTCAGGTTCTCACCGGAGAAGACTGTTTGTGTCCATTTTTGTCACAAACGTAACCTCCACCCTGAGCCTGAATTACGACTTGGACAAAGCACCATTCCAGTTTTATCAGAGATGAAATTCTTGGGACTCATTTTTGACAAAAAGCTGACATTTGTCCAATACATACGTCAGCTACGCACAAAGTGCATGAGAGGGCTTAACATTCTCTACTCTCTCTCTTCTACCTCTTGGGGTGCAAATTGATGCACTCTACTCCATCTGTACCATGCACTTGTATGCTCAAAATTAGATTATGGGTCTCAGGTATATCATCTGCCAGAAATAGTGGTTTGTTGGCTTGACCCTATCCATCATCAAGCCATTCGTATTACTACTGGTGCATTCAGAACATCGTCGCCTGTCCAAAGTCTGTATCTTGAAGCAAATGAACCACCCTTGTTGCTTCGACAAATGCAGTTGTCTCTACAATATGTCTTCAAGCTGAAGTCCCTGCCAGACCACCCCACGTAGACATCCATTTTTGAGCCACGATGGGAAAATCTTTATAACATGCGACGGACCACCAATCGCCCATTCGGCATTCATGTTCAAGAGCTACTCAATGAGCTTAACATCTTTCAAGGTTGCTCAATCACCAAAGGAGCCCCTACCCTGGCATGCGCAAACACCAGCATGTGACTTCTTGCTTAAGATTGCGATGAAGTGTAATACTCCATCTTCTGTCTACTTTCAGCTCTATTCACAACACCGTGCAGAACAGTCTGACTTCTTGCCAGTTTACACAGACTGCCCGAAGTCACAATCGTATGTGGGATCTGCTGCTGTTTTTCCAGATAATACCATATCAGAGCAGATACCCCTTGACTGCAGCATTTACATGCTATAGAGTTAGCCCTAGATCACATAAGAAAACACAGATACCAATGGTGTATTATATATGCCGATTCAGTAAGTGCACTACAGGCTTTATCAGCGGTGTCACACACTAATCATCCAACCGTGTCCCGAATTCAGTAGATAATATACAGCCTCTATGCAAGTGGATTCGATATCTGCTGGATCTCCAGTCACATCGGGATTAGAGGAAATGATTTGGCTGAAACTGCAGCCAAATCGTCAGCTCTGGCGGATAATCTTGACCTGTTAGTCCCCTATACAGACTACAGGCAAGTGATCCGTAGTTACTTACAATCTCAGTGGCAAGATTCGTGGCATTGTCTGATTACTAAACAAACCACATCGAATTAAGCGTGTGATCCATCCTTGGCGGTTCAGCTTATGTAGGGATCGCAAAGAGGAAGTTGTTCTTGTTCGGCTCCGCATAGGACACTGTCATGTTACACACTCCTTTTTACTGAGGGCTGATGACCCTCCTATGTGTGATCAGTGCGACACCATTTTATCCATTCAACATATTTTATGTGATTGTACCAGTTTTAGAAATGCTCTTCTTACTGCTTTTACCCATCTGACTGAGCCATATACACTCAGTCAGATTTTAAATGACAATGACAATGTGTCAGCAGTTTTTAAATTTTTAAAATTGGTTAATATATATACACTCATATGAAATATACAATTTGCTTTTATCATTGTACTGATTTTATTTATTGATATGTGTGTGTATGTGTGTGTGTGTGTGTGTGTATATATATATATATATATATATATATATATATATATGCACTTTTCGACGAAGTAACCTTTTTTAAAAGTTACTAGTCTTATTTCTCTTGAATTTTAACCTTTTCATGGCACACTATAACCTTGCTGTTTCTGCACCACAAAAATCAAATCAAATCTAGAAAATTTGGGCAGAGGGGCTGAGAAGTGGCAACTGAAGTTTGACATTGACAAATGCAGAGTACTGCATATGAATAGAATTAATCCCAGAGAAACGTACTGTGCAGTCAGATATGAAGTTTTTTGAGCAATGCAGATAGGCTGCCAGAGCAGGTCATGGGATATCAATGATATGCAGGAATTGTGCTATAGGGAAAAGGAAGTGATTATCCCTTTGAATAAGGCAATGGTCGGGCCATGCCTTGAGCTGCGTGTAGGTCTGAAGGCCTATTTTAGGAAGGAGATTGAGTTGCTTGAGCATGTACAGAGAAGGGCAACAAGATTGGTAAGGGGAACAAAGGGATCCCTTTGTTCAAAGAGGGGATCCTCTTACCAAGAAAGGCTTAAGTTCTGCAAATTGCAGTGGCTGAAGACTAGCCATCTGCAAGGTGTATAAGGCCTTGAATGGGCTGAACACACTAAATTCTGATGGAATTCTTCCACCTGCTCAGATTACAAATTTGAGGGGGCATGAATTCAAATTGAGGAAAGGCAGTGGTAGAAGAGATGGGTGGAAATGTGCTTTTAGTCAGTGGGTAGAGTTGATTGCTGGAACAAACTTCTGTCTGTTGTTGTGGAAGTTAATAGCTTAAATAAATTCAGGGAGGAACTGGACCAACTTTTAGAGGGAATGGATATGTGAAATTGGGTTGTTTTTTTTTTTTTTTTTTTTTTGGGCTGATGCTACATAAGCTGATACACTTGCTTTCTTGCATCACATGCCTCCATCACTACAACTACTACTACATTAATATAATCTAGTTTATATAAAAATTGTCCACTATGGTAAGCCTTCTTCTTACTTGCTACAATCAATAAGGAATAAATTGAAACGGCCTTATGATAAGATAATTTGCACTTGCTTGCCCATTCCATATGCATGTAGAGGCTCTTGTTATACCCTTCATAATCTTCCAGCATACCCCTACTCCCAATTTACCTTTGCATCCAACTGCTTCACACCACACACATTTTCATCTTCAAGAAAAAAATTTGCTTTATGATACCTTTGAAATCACTTTATTTTTTTTTTTTTTTCTGATAGCATAATCTCTGTAAACTGCAATAAGATGTGTTTCTGTAGCTGGCATTGCAAATTTACAGAAAAATTTAACATTCACGCGTTTAAATTTTGTTATTTTCAGTACGTGTGATAAATGAGAGAGAAAAGAGTACTAGCATCTAAATGACAAGTTAGAACTTAGTGTGTGAATGCTCAAAAGATGTATGCCCTGATCAGACTTTTATATGCTGTTAAAAATTATTAACTCACTTATGGAACTCTGATCAAACCTAATATTGGTGTGCAATTTTCAGGATAGTATTTCTTATGAACATATTAAGATGACTACAGGCAAATAGCCTGTTTCCATCATTTTTTTCTTAGATAAATTTTTGGAGCTTGCACACTTCTGACACGTTCTGTTTATGTAAAATTAACTTTTATAACTGTTTTTAGTTATTAATCCAGTTTTTAATTTAGCTACCATAGTTCCGTAACATCTAGTATGAATACTCACATGTTTATAACTTTGCATTCATGCTTGACTATTAATAGCCATCTAGACTCTGTCATTAAACAATTTATCTTTTTTTTTTTTTTTTCTGCAGTACGTATGCTACGTGAAGAACTACAACTGCTTCAAGAACAGGGCTCCTATGTAGGTGAGGTTGTAAAGCCCATGGACAAAAAGAAGGTTCTTGTTAAGGTAGGATCATATTGTAAGACATTGTTATTAGTTAAGTTGTGTGGGGAAAAATGAGCCAGAAAGTTACAATCACTTAGTTGGAATTTTTATTTTTCTCTCATTTAAAAATATTCTGTCCACACTAACATATTTGAGCAGTGTATATAAATTTGTAGAAAGAAAGCATATTGAAATTATTACCTTAATTATTATTTTCATTCTTCTGTGTTTTGTGCTTCCTGTTCCATCTGGATTAATACTTTTATAATTCATATCATTAAAAATTAGTATATTTTCTCATTTAATTAAGACCAATTTTCCTACATATCACAATAATTGTGATATCTTGTAGGAAAAACATAATATGGGTATCGTAACTGTATTCTGAAAATAACAGTATTCTGCAAATTGCAGTGGCTGGAGACTAGGCACCTGCACGGTGATCTGATTGGGGTGTATAAGGCCTTGAATGGATATGTGAAATTGGGTTGAGCATGCTGAATTCTGATGGTATCCTTCCACTTGTTCGATTATGAACCTAAAGGGGCACAAATTCAAATTAAGAAAAGACAGAAATTTGCGGAAATTAATTTGCCTTTAGCCAGCAGTTGGTTAATTGCTGGAACAAACTACAATCTGTCATTGTGGAAGTTGATAGGTTAAATAAATTTAAGGAGGAACTGGACAGGCATTTGGAGGGAATGATGTGATTTTTTTTTATTTATTTATTTTTATTTTATTATTTTTTTTGGCTGATGCTGCATAAGCTCATACATAAACTTTCTTGCATCACATGCCACTACTACTATAACAATACTTGACTCCGTTTCATTTTTAAGTAAACTTTTTATTTGTTGGATTTATATAAGGTTAATTCAAATTAAATAGAAAACCTTGCTCATCTAATTGAATATTCCAATACTTGATAAACTACAAAATTTCTTTTGCAGTTTATGAAGTGTATAAGAGAAATATTAGCATAGAAATAAGGAAAAATTAGGTCTAAAATGAATAACCATCTAAATGAGAAAAAATTAGGAAGATTAAATGTATATCTGAGAAATTTTTAACCTCTACTTCAAACTATAAATAAATATACAGATAAAAACAAGTAAATGCATGGGCTGTGTTAGAGTAACTAAGAGTAAGAACAGGTGCATGTATACTTGCATATACACCAATGCTGGGAGTAAATAAATTTGATGAATTTGAAGTGCTGGTTAAGACAACCAAGGTGGATATTGTTGGGATATCAGAGACATGGTGTCACTCAGATATAAGGGATGCAGAATTGGAATTTGGGGAGTACAATGTGTACAGAAAGGATAGGAAGGGAGGGGGGTTATGCTGTTAGTTAAACACACAAAATCTAAGGAAGTGCATCCAGTTGGCATAGATGGACAATACAATGTTGACTCAGTTTGGTGTGATATAAGCACTGGGAAAGGAAAAATGAGGGTAGGAGTTTGTTGTAGGTCTAATGACTGATGAGTACAATCAACAATTATACAGAGAAATAGTGGGCCAATAAATCAGAGTGTCTTATAATGTGGGATTTTAACTTCCCAGATATAGGATGGAACTTGTAGTTGATCACTCGCACACTAGCAAGGCTTTTGTGGGTTTATTGGATGATTATTTTCTACAGCAGTGTGTTAGAGAGGCAACAAGGAGTAACACCCTTGATCTGATTAATTCATGCATTAAGGATTTGAAGATAAAGGAACCACTAGGAGGCAGTGATCACAGTGTATTGATGTGGGATTTACTTAAAGATGTAACTACCATCAGGGGTAAAGTGAAGGGTTTTTGCTTTCGTAAAGGCGACTACAGTGGTCTCAGATTTTTTAGATTCTATACAATGGGACCAACTAATGATGTTACCAACAGAAAATTCCGAATGGGAAGTAATCAGTCCTTTTGGAAGTTACTAGGCTTTATGTTCCATCTAAGAAATACTGCTCTATGCTTAGGCCCAAATGAATCTCAGATGAACCGAGACTCGTGGCAGAGAAGAAAAATGCATGGAATGCACATAAATTGTCGGGCAACACAAGCCTATGGTAGTTACAAGCCAGTCTGTAATCAAGTCACAATGGAGGCAAGCGAAGGCAGATTATGAAAAATCTTTGGTAAAGGATGCGCAAACACTTCTTTAATCTCTCTCTCTCTCTCTCTCTCTCTCTCTCTCTCTCTCTCTCTCTCTCTCTCTCTCTCTTATAAACTCTAAAAGGAAGGGGATGAATCAGATTGGTCCACTTGATATCAACAGTTTGACTGTAGATGATCATCCTCAGATAGCTGCTGAACTAAATGAGTATTTTGCATCTACATTCACACGTGAAGAGTTATTCAAGGAGGAGAGGGCCAGATGTTTATCAAACTCTAACAGGGAGTTAAATGATTTTGTAATAACTGAGAGCAAAGTGGAGGAGAAATTGTTGAAGTTAAACATAAGATATAAGAGACACTTGGGGTAGATGGGATCTATCCAGTTATATTGAAGGAAGGAGGCAAAGGAAGTAAGCAAACCCTTAGCCATAATTATGACAGCATCCTTGGACTTGGGAAAAGTCCCCATGGACTGGGGATTTGAAAATGTATCTCCAACTGACAAAGGGATCAAAGGGTGATAAGAGTAATTACAGTTCTGTTGGTTTGACTTCTGTTCCAGGGAAAATAATGGAGTCACTGGTTAAAGAAACATTGGACAATGTTTCTTTAACCAGTTAAAGGGATCATCTAGACAAGACTTCAGTTATAGCTTGGACACAGCTTGGATTTGTCAGGGGGAAGTCTTGTCTGACAAATTTGATTGGATACTATGATGTGGTCACAAAAGAACTGGATGCAAAAAATAATTGCGATATCATATACTTGGATTTCAGGAAAGCTTTTGATACTGTTGCCCATAAAAGACTGCTATACAAATTGGAGCAGCATGACATTAAGGGCAAGTTGCTACAATTGATAAAAGAATGGTTGAGTGGGAGAAGACAGAGTGGTGATCAATGGATACTGCTCTACGTACACTAATGTTATTGGTGGTGTCCCTCAAGGTTTGTTGTTGGGTCTATTGTTGTTTTGTGTATTTAGCAATGATATTGATGAAGGTATTTCAGGCTGAATGTCGAAGTTTGCATATGATACAATGGTTGGCAGAGTTGTTAATAATAGTATGATGCTGCAACAGGATCTGGAAAAGTTGGGTAGATGGGCTGAGAAGTGGCAACTGAAGTCTAACATTGAAAAATCACCTTGAGTACTGCATACAGGTCTGGAAGCCTCATTTTAGGAAGGATGTAGAGTTGCTAGAATGAGTACAGAGAAGGGCAGCAAGACTGGTGAAGATAACAAATAGTGCTCTTATGAAGAAAGGCTTTAAGTTCTGCAAAAAGCAGCTTCTGGAGACTAGGTAACTGCAAGGCAATCTGATTGAAGTGTATTGATGGATTGAACAGGCTCAGTGCTGATGGGATTTTTCCTCTTGCTCAGATTACAAACCTGAGGGAGCATAGATTCAAACTGAGGAAAAATAGTTATAGAATAGATGTGCAGATGTTTGCCTTTAGCCAGTGGGACAAACTTCCATCTGTTGTGGAAGTTTAATAGCTTAAATAAATTCAAGGCAAATCTAGACAAACATTTGGAACAGATGGATCAGTGAAATGGGAAGGGGTTTTTTTTTTTTTTTTTGGCTGTTGCTGTAAAAGCTTGCTTTCTTGTATCATGTGCCTCTACTAATCCTAATGCTAATTTTCAGAGAAATTTCAAACTAAGTTACGAAAATTCCAGAAGGTAGAGGGGTTGAAGCAGTAGTTTACATTCCTTAAAAAATATATCATTGAAGAGTTAAACATCAGTTTGTGCAAATGATATGTGTAGTGAGCAGGCACTGTGAAATGGAAAATTAATTTATCTCATTTAAATGCAAGGGTATGTTTTTATTTATAATAGGCATTCAAAAAAAGTTGCTGTCAGGTCAAATACATACCTTAAAGCAACCTGGCATTTCTTGGTTAATGTCTTCTGCATCCTGGATACATATTTTATTCTGCTTATTGAGACACTTGTTTTTGAAATTTTTTTAGTGCAACACCTATTCAGGTTTGGGGTTCCAATTATTGGTATTCTAGTTCTTTATGCATTACTGCACAAATGTGTTTTCTTATTTTGAGACCAATTTGTGGTGTGAGAGAAATTTTTATTGCATGGTATGATAATGATTAGCTGTAGTCTTAGTTCCATCCTAACTGCTTTCATCATTTGTAATGTTAATAAAATAAATTTTAAAATAGTTAAAAACATTCTTTGCACTGTGTTGAAAGATATGAGTCACAGCAAGAGCTAATGTGGTCAGAGCACATTAGAGACAAAAAGTCTGAGTTTTCTGTATTGTAGGTTTCTCAACCTTTTTGTTGCTGTGACATGCTTTTAAAGACACTAAAATTTTGCATCACACTACACTCTACTTATATATTCACAAACAGGAAGTTATTTCTGTTGGGTATATTTAATAATGCACTTATTTTTTTAAAATGCTTTTAATATCTCTTTTTTTTGAATGTACATGAAATTTAAAAGGAAATATGTAAAAAGTTAACATATATGAAAACAAACAAAAATACAATTAATTTTTATTATAAAACTTGGATTTATAAATTTTTTGACTAAATTTAAGAACAGGGTGCCACTCCAATGAAAAAAAAAAATGGTTAGGTTAGTTGTGCCACCAATTCTGGACAGATTCAACCAATTAATGATTAGTAATGATTAGCACTACAGTGAAAATAAAAAGGTTATGTTATGATACATTTCTAATTCAGGATGGATTCAAGCATTCTGCAGTGGTATTTTCTGTGACACAGCAATGTTTTGGCTTTTTTCAATTTTTAAAATTAAAATTAAAATTTTCTTAAAGCAATACCATTTTATTTTTATTTAGGTTCATCCAGAAGGAAAGTTTGTTGTAGACATTGATAAAAATATTGATATTAATGATGTTACTGCAAATAGCAGAGTCGCATTAAGGAATGATAGCTACACACTCCATAAAATTCTTCCTAATAAGGTATGTCTGTTTCATTTTATTAAAACAGCATTTCCTCTTATCAATAATTGTGGTGATTTATAATTGTTTTACACATCCCTTAATAACAAAGTCTGAGAGGTCACTATTTTTATTATTGCTACAAGTAACTATATTGTTACTCATAATGTGTGCAATATATTTTACTTGTTTGTTTTTTTTTTTTCTTTTTTTATAATATACATTCAAATTTTATTTTTACTTTTAAAAGTTCATTTCAGGTGATTTATGGATGTGAAAAAAAAGTTAATATTGAGTCTCAGTGCAAACTTGGAAATTTTTTCTGCTTTTACATACTGCTTTGTATAGCAATTAAGATTTTTTTTTAGTTCTTTTGTAGTAGGCATCTCATTCACATAGTGATGTCTCCCCCACTCCATTATTATGTTTTCTCTACATTGAGTATTTTGGAGATGATGGTATTTGAAGAGCATTAGGTTACTTTCTTGCCATTGCTAGAATATCACATATTGAAATGTGATCATTTTGCTAGTGGTAAATGCATTTTTTGTGTTTTAACTTATGTATTGTTATATAATAATAATAAAGATACTGGTAATTAAGAATGAGCCTATCCTGTTAACTACTCTCAATATCAAAATACTTTCTCCATTTCTAACTTTTTTTTTTTTACAAGGACCTTTTTAAGCAGTTCTCTTAATTTTTTTAATCTTTCATTTTTCAGTACCCAGTAAATGCCATCTTTGGATGGTGTACTGTACTGTTTCAATACAGTATGGAGTTATTTGGGTTTTTTTTTTTTTTTTTTAGGAGCATTAGCAACTAAGACCATATTGCTCCGAGGATATGCAGTGGTCATTCCCTGACCTTTCCACATCCTCCATATTTGGTGGTCACGGGCTCGAAACCCGGTCTAATCAAGAAGCATATGCTACGCACTGCTGCTTCTGCTCACCTGGCTACGGAGGTGCCAAATAGTATGGAGTCTCTTCCATATGAGTAATGAGATTCAGAATTAGGAAACAGCTACTTTGTGACATTAATTAAAATATTTAGAATGAACATTCTAAGCAGATTATTTTCTATAAATGATTTCAGTTGGTTGCATAATTAGCAACCCCAATTGCCATGGATTGCGACTCTTGCACTTTGCATTGAGTGATCACTGAATTATGATCACCTACATAATACCATGTTGGTCCACCATTTGCAGAAAGCAGCTACTATTTGCCTGGGCATTGACTACCCTAGATGCCTGAAGACATCCATAGAGATCTGTAGCTATGCTTCTACAAGGCTTTCCACAGTGTCAGAATAGATGACTGTTGCATGTCTATACGCCTCACTTTCTGTTCCAAAACATCCCACAGATGTTTAATTGGATTGTGGTCAAATGAATTTGGAGGCCAGTCAAGATGGGTGATATCTTTACTTCTTTCCTCAAACTAGTTGTGCACAGTGCAGGTCCAATGACAGCACATTATAGTCTTGTAAGATCCCATTTCTCTCTGGTTAAAAATGCAACATGGCAGGGTACACATGGTCTCCTTAAGAGCTGCCAGTAGATCTCACCAGTGAAATATTAGTCCAGACACACTAGAGGTCTTAATTCTTGCCAGAAAACATGCCACATATTAAGCAACCCATGCCCAGGCATATTGGGCCCTATGCATATAGTGTTAATTGCAACGTGGCTCCGGGGTTTCCCCCCAATTCCGCTGGGCCCAATGCACAATGGGTCCATGAACTTGGTTATTTGCACACTACACACGAAAGTGTCTGTCAACATGTTGTACTAGGTATTTGGACTCTTCCAGATAGCATGTTATTGACACCACACCACACCATTTGCTGTCGATTATGATTGGCAGTGAGAAGACTGTCTCTTGGGTCGTCTGCTGTGGAACCCCATACATCTAAGTTTGCAGTTTATCATCATTTGGGATATTATTCTCGCATTCTCCATATTCTATTGCGGTGCCAACTGTCACGCAGTGACCTGCCATTCGGCCTGTACAACGTGCTGCACCCTTCACACACTGCAAACATCCACCTCACCTTGAATGCACAAGTTCTCACAATCATGCCATTTTAAACTATATGATATCTTTATTACATCCCATAACTGCTACTTTATCACTTTGACTTGCACGACCAGATGGAAATTAGCACTGCTCTAACTTAGAGCAGTGGGGTGGTCATAATTCAGTGATCACCAAGTAATGTACACATATTGTTTGTGTGCAGTGAGGTACCACCATTATATTTGAATCCTGAGGTGTGCATATATATGGTTTGATAAGTAATTTGATATTCTGCATTGTTATTCCATGTATAGCATATTATTGTAGGCCACTCTCTCAAAAAATTTAAGAACTGGGTGCCACCTGCAAAAAGTTAGTTGATGAGTATTTTCACGTCATGCGATTGAGGTGAAAATACCAATGTTTACCTTACTCATTACTGTTAAATTCATGTACCACTTCCCAAGGCAGCCATTATCACCCAAATTCGTGATATCTGATGGACTCTTAATTAACAGTACTAATGACTAATTTTACAGCTGAAAGCTTGAAGTACTATTGATTATCTGTTAAGATTCTTAGCAAAGCTTATTACCACTAGATCCATATTGGTTAGGGTTAAATTTACATAAAGGAAAGTAAAGAGAGTAAAAGTATAAAGTAAAAGTTCCCAATTATATTAATATATTAATTAATTTAAAAACATGTCTCTAGGAAGAGGAAGTGCACCACTTTTTCCTGGTTGTCATTTTAAAATTATGAAGAAGATTCACGTGTTTGAAAAAACCAAGAGCTGGACGAGTAGCTTTCGACGACGTCGTCATGAGTTGTAAGTGTTGATTTATAGTATCGTAGTACCCATGTACCCAGGATTCATCAATTTAAACAAGTGGAAATTTGATTTGTATGAGCTATTTTGGCGGAACCATTCTATAGCTAGGGCTTTGTACTGGAATATCTTATAATTTGATTTAAGTTTAATTAGTGTAATTGTGTTATCTATTAATGGATCATGATTAAAAGAGTGTACGTGCTGACTGAGTTCAGTTCCTGGTTGGACTAATTTGAAACTATTATGATAGTATGCTCTCGTGTTGGCTCTTCTGGAAGTTCCATATTTTGTGGTGGTGCTACCTATGTAGCATGCATTACATCCGGATTGGCATTTTATAAGGTATATTATATGTTTATGTCTTGAATATTGTATTTATATGTTTCCCTGTATTTGCTGAAAAAAGTACTTAGTTTATTATATGATGAAAAAATCAGTGTAATGTTTGTCCCTCTGAAAATATTCTGGAGCTGAGGTGCAAATTGGCTATGATACGGAAGTGTGACTATTGTATTTTGTGTATGATCAGTACTAATGTTATCAATGCGAGGATTATTAATTTTTTCTTTTACAGCTAATATGGTTTCTTGAATTAACTGTTTGGGGTGTTTTCTAGCTATAAAGGTTTTTGTTAGGTATAGTAGTTCTGTAGTCAAATCTTGTGAATGATTGTATTTGATCACATTATAAATTTGGTTGTATAATACTGATATTTTTTTTTTTTTTTTTTGTGTTGTAGGGGTGGTGGGAATGAAAATGTAGGAATTTCCCTGTTGTGTCTTTTTCCTGTATGTTCACATTTTAAGTTTGTTATCGGATTATATACAGTCAGATTTAGAAAATTAATACTATTATTTTTTTCTAGTTCCAAAGTATATTTTAGGCTGTTGTGGATGGAATTAAATTTTTGTAGGAGTTCATTGATGGTGGTTTTATTGCTTATAATTAATACGTCATCTGCATATCGCATGAATAATTTAATCTTAGAAGGAAAGTGTTTTCCCCATGTATAAGACGCACCTTAATTTTGGGGCCCGAAATTTGAAAAAAAAAAAAAGTATTACATAAAGTTATTGAACTCAAGTTTTATTCATCATAAAATTCATACAACTCATCACTGTCAAAACTCCCGTCCATTAGCTTGTCCTCATCTGTGTCTGATGACGAATCACTGTCTTCATATATTGTCTCATCCTCAGTTCCATCTATGGTATTTGAAATGCCACACTTCTTAAATGACTTGAAAACGATCTCAACTTGATATTATCCCAGGATCTTTTCACCCAGGTACAAACTTCTCCTATAGTTGGTTTTTTGGTTTTCAGTGGTGGCAAGATAAATTTCTGAAAGTGGGGCAGAAATGCCCAAACCCATTCATTGAAAGGCCATATACTTGTTCGTATATTTTCTTCCCAAACCGAAAATGTTTTGCTCTAACTAAAAAGGCTAGTTAATTCTAGGATACTGTTGATGTTTAGGGACATGCGATCTTTTAGTGTAGAGTCTATGGTCAATATTCCCGTAATTTTTGTAGTGTGTAATCGACGTTTACATTAGTATAAAGTGATAAGTCATAGGATGCTAGCGTGTTTCCATCTGATATATTGTATCACTTTATACTACGAGAATTATTGATCATAGACTCTACATTAAAAGATTGCACATCCCTAAGCAATAAAACCACCATCGATGAACTCCTACAAAAATTTAATTAAAAGTTCCCAATATAATTTGGAACTTTTACTTTATACTTTTACTCTCTTTACTTTCCTTTATGTAAATTTAACCCTAACCAATATGGATCTAGAGGTGAGTACTAAGGTAATAAGCTTTGCTAAGAATCTTAATAATTAACAGTACATATCTTTTTATCCATATGTTAAATATAAATGGTTAATACTATTTATATTGAAGCAACACAAATTTAAAAATCACAAGAGATGATAAATTACTGGCTTTCTCCCCAGGTTATGAAAATCCAACTTGCAACTATTGTGTATGTAAACAAAGCTCTACAAGATGATGATTTTTCATTTTCACAAATCAGTAGTCTTCAAATATTTATTTTTCCTGATCCTGAATACAAATGAATAAATCTTGCTGATAGGTTAACAAGTTTCATATTGAGAGTTCATCTTGCTGTACCTTTGTCAAAAGTTGTGCCAGTCCTTGAGGACTGCAGCAATTTTGCAGAAACAAAAAACTTGGTTCATTTTCACAGCTGCTAGATTTATTTGCTACTAATAGCAACCAAATTGGCTAATTTTTTTGGCTATTGGGGTATGGTTACAGTCAGGGCCACCAATTTGTCGCTCTGTGGATTTCTCCATTCAAGTAGAACAGAAGGTTCTGTATCGGGGGGGGGGGGGTACCTGGAAGAGTCGCTGAAGTTTCTGGTGCATGCCATTTACTTGCAAGAGAAGGTGAAGTAGCATATGCCAGGCTCCACGAGTCACCCACGGAAGCCCAGGTGGCAGTCTTGGGATAAAGGTTCTTTCAATTGGCCACTAAACATGTTTAGCTAATTTTTTGGCTATTAGGGTATAGTTACAGTCAGGACCGCCCGTTTGTCACTCTGGGGGTTTACCTGGAAGAGTGGCTGACATTTCTGGCCCATGGCAGTTACTTGCAAGAGAAGGTGAAGTAGCATATGCCAGGCTCCACGAGTCACCCACGGAAGCCCAGGTGGCAGTCTTGGGATAAAGGTTCTTTCAATTGGCCACTAAACATGTTTAGCTAATTTTTTGGCTATTAGGGTATAGTTACAGTCAGGACCGCCCGTTTGTCACTCTGGGGGTTTACCTGGAAGAGTGGCTGACATTTCTGGCCCATGGCAGTTACTTTCAAGAGAAGGTGAAGCAGGCATATGCCAGGCTCCTGTGAGTCACCCGCGTGAATTGGGGCATTAAAGGAGGAGCCCTCCGCCTCCTTTATGATAACATCTTTGGCCCAATCCTGACATATGCAGCTGGGGCTTCGGGAGGGAGAGTCGAGCACTCTTGTGTCCGTCAGATCCTTCACTCTGCACAGAGGCCTGCTCTTCTGGGAATAACCAAGGCCTCTGGGATGGGACAGTGATGTTGTGTGTTAGCTGGTAGCCGGATAACCTGCAGGTTGCCAAGGCCCACCTAAGGTTCAGCGTCTGGTCCTGGGCAGATGGATGCGGCCTTTAACATAACTGAGTGGAGGCGGATTAATAATGAGATAGTCCATTAGGTCTGCCATATGGTGTCTATCTCTGAAAAAGGAAAGGCATTTGTACTCCTTTATCCCCTCTGTGCATACCCTGAGCCAGTGCAAGCCTTGGCTCCAGTTTGGACTGGTGGTCTGTTCTGTCCTGACTAAACATGGCCTGAGGTCAAGGCTGCACCAGTTGGGGTTGGTTACCTCAGATCTCTGCTCTTGTGGAGAGCTGGAGACAGGCCACATTGTTCTGGAATGCTCTAATTATGATGGCCTCCAAGCGAGGCTTTGGGGGGAGGGGGGTATTCACCCTCTCCAGAGTAACTTTGGTTGAGTTGGCTCAAACATTAGAAGTGTTTGATGAATTTATCACGTTTATGGTTTGAACGATATCCAATTGCTAGATAAGGTGACCTACCTCCTCGTGGTGGGGGTGTAGATGCCATACCTGCTGCAAGGCCAAATGGTCATTCTGTTCTAATTAATGTCTTTGTTAGAGTTGAAAGAAATGATTTGTGATAAGTCACTAATTTGTTAATAATAATACTAACCATATATTGTGGTTATGACACATCATTGCCTGAGAACTAAGCTGCATATGGGCAGAAACCCAGGTGGCAGTCTTGGGATAAAGGTTCTTTCAAATGATAAATGACCACCAAACATGTTTAGCTAATTTTTTGGCCATTGGGATATAGTTATTGAGTTTGCAGGTTGGTTTTGCTTGTCTGGATGGGAACAAAAACTTGCAATCTTCATCTGAAACCAAATAATTTAATCTTAGTTGAGAGACGAGGAAACAGGCAAAAAACAGGGTCCTGTTGATATTGGGAATTGGTTCTAATCTTTTTCCACATGAAAAACTGTTGTACATATTGGAGCACTTTGGAATTAGGGGAATATTAAACCTGTGGATAAAGTGATGACTGGGTGGCAGAAGGCCAAGGGTTGTTATTAATGGGAACTGCTCTTCCTGTACCATTGGTATTAGTGGAATCCTTTGGGGTTCAGTGCTGGACCTCCTTATTATTGCTGTTTTCAATATTATTAGCGATATGGATGAAGGTATATGAAGTTTGTCTACTTTTACTGATGATAAAGGTATATGAAGTTTGTCTACTTTTACTGATGATAAAAGGTTGTTAACAGCAGGAATCAGGATATGCCACTGTTGTTAAGACCTTGAGAAATTAGGCTTCATGAAACTCTTTTCAACCAGTATAAGCAAAATACATGCCCATGCATTTTTTTTTTTTTGTCTTGATTTTTCTATTGGTGTGAACTATGATTTCCAGCAGCCATTCATTGTGTGTATTGTTTTTCAGTGTGACATTTAAAATGGCCAATTTAGACAAATATCCAGTGGTTGTAGCATTAATGTCAACTCTCCAGGGATGTTGAGTTGACCCATATTTATTCTTTTGAGGATGTTTTTTTTACTTCTGTTGTAAACGGTAGCTCTCTAAAATAAGCATTCTGTGGTAATGAATAGCACTTATGGACATTTCTTCCATAAACACTTGATCCAATTATTTGGATCAAGCGTTTGTGGTTAGCATTGATCAAAGCATTGCCCATCCACCTTGATCTTGTGTTTTGATGATCACATCTTACCTTGTCTTTTGGTAGTGACTTTTCTTGTATGAAAGCAGCAATTTTCTCCCATTTGCTGCATTTCTCATGCCATGATGCCATCAGTTCTTGCAATAACACCTATTCACCTATGGAATTTACTATTGCATTAAGGGGCATTTCAAAATACACATTTTTGATCTGCATATCCAACTTAAAGGATATATGAATTCTGATGTAGCAGATTGATAACATATCTTTTGAAGACTCATTGTCATTTTACAAATAACACTACAAAATAAGTGTTACCTGAGCCCAACCACACATAATATTTCAATTTTAAACACACAAATTTTAATAGCATCTATACAGGCACTCCCTGACTTATGTAAGAATTCCGTTCCAAAAATCTAAGTTGAAGTTTCATGTAACTTGGAAACCAACCAAAATCGTATACACAAGTTCACTTTATTTATGTCTTATAGCATTTATATATTACAATTACATACTCATAACATATGCATTTGAATATTATTTAAAAAACATTTAATTTTAAAGTATGTATACTTAGTCTTTGGAAAGGTGAAGACTAAGAGAGGCACTTTATTCACTTTACAGTGGGTAAAGGACCTCCCTCAGTTTAATTTGTTTATTACATATTAGGAAGGATAAATGTTTTAACCAAATTAGAAAAAAATAAATGTAAGAAAATTACATTCAAGAAAATTTTGTTATATTCTCTCTTATAAGAAAGAAAAGCATATGATACATACTAACTGCATATTTATAGCATTTATTGTTGAGCCTATACTTGCTTTATTTTATAAACACTTGGTTACCTTGGCATACCAGAACGAATGTTCTGATCATTCGCTTTTAGTTATACATTTCTAATCAAAGTTATTAGAATAATTACCATTATTCTATATAAATAATAATAAAAGGTGACTGATTTTGGAATTGGATTCATTATTTGCTGTATGTTTTTTAATATGAATGTTTGACTCTGTTTTACCTTATTCATTTAGGTGGATCCACTTGTCAGTCTTATGATGGTGGAAAAAGTGCCAGACTCAACGTATGAAATGGTTGGTGGTTTAGACAAACAAATTAAAGAAATAAAAGAAGTCATTGAATTGCCAGTGAAACATCCTGAGTTATTTGAAGCACTTGGAATTGCTCAACCAAAAGTATGTGTGTATTGTGTAAATAATATTTTGTGAATACTTCTGTTTCAATCTTAATTGGTTGTTGAATGATATAACTTACAAGAGGGGGGGGGGGACATAAAAAAAAAAGTAAACTGCAGCCATCATCAACCCACTGCAGGATGAAAGCCTCCTCAACAATTCATGTTGAGGGAAATGGACCATAATCTGCCATGCTAGTCCAGTGTGGGTTGGCAGATCGAAAGTGTAAATTTCTTTTGGAACTTCTTAGGACTGACTTGCATCAGCACAATGTTTAATTTGTTTCGAGTTTTCTGCTTAGATAAATTGTCACCGCAACCAAGAAGTTACTGTCATTATGTACTTTCTTAATCTGTTTCTTATTCTGTCATTCTTTCTGTCTTCTCTCTCTCTCTCTTCCCCCCCCCCAATCTATTACAGTTTTTCCATGTGTGGTCCCAAGCACCAGTGTAGTTGCCACATTATTAGGTACACCTACCTAATAGCGAGTAGATCCCCGCCCCTTCCTTAGCTCTCAAACCAGACTGGATTTGTTATGGCCTGGGCTCAATGAGATGTCAAGTGTTGGCTCAACTGCTTCCCACAGTTATTTTAAATTGGGTGGTTGTGGATCTCTACTTTGAAGAGCTCATCCCACAGGTACTCAATTGAATAGAAATCTGGTGACTGGGAAGACCACTGCAGTAAGCTAAATTCAGTAATGTTTCTGAAATCAGTTCTGTACAATTCTGACCTTGTGTCATGGTGTATTATCCTGTTGGAAGAACTTAGTAATAATTGGATGCATTGTAGCCATAAATGGATGTCCTGGTCAGAAATGGTTTCTAGAATTCCCTGTTGAATTCTCAAAAAATCCCACTGTGCACTATGTGAAATACCACCACTTTGCTTATTGGAGGCTTGAAGTGGTGAAACCCATGTTTAGTCTCTAGAGCAAAGTTTCCGGCATCCCCCTCCCCCTCCCCCCATACTTCTCCTTCAACCCATGCACGGTACTAAATGCTATAGGTTTTGATGCCTTTCGTATTTGGGGGTTTTCATAAAAAAAAAAAAAAAAAAAACTCAACACACCATTATACCTTCAATCTGCATTGTTGACACTGGGTCATCATCATCATCATCAGCCATTTTCAATCCACTGCAGGATGAAGGCCTCTCCAGCAACTTTCCAGTTCCTTCTGTTTTGAGCACTGGCCATCCATTTACTACTCAAACTCATGAATTTCATCTATCCATCTCCGCCTTTGTCTTCCAGGTTTTCTTCTAGCTCCTCTTGGGTACCATTCTGTTATTTTCTTAGTCCATCTGTCATCATGTCTTCTAGCTATGTGTCCTGCCCAAGACCATTTTAGTTCTTTAGTTTTGATAAGAATGTCCTTTACTTGAGTTTGCTGCCTAATCCATGTGTTTCTCTTCTTATCTAACAGTCTGATTCCCAATATAATTCGTTCCATTCTTCGCTGTGTAGTTCTTAGCTTCTCTTCCATTCTTTTGGTGAGTGCCCAAGTTTCACTTCCATAAGTCATGGTGGGGAGTATACATTGGTTCATTATTTTACGTTTCAGACAAACTGGGATATTGCTCTTCAGTATGTGACTATATTTCCTGAATGCTATCCATCCAAAATTTATTCTTCTCTTGACTTCCAGCCATTTATCATTATTACAGCTAATAACTTGTCCCAGATAAGTATATGACTCCATCTTTTCAATTACTGCTCCTTCAATCATTATTTCCCTTTCCGTGGCATACTTGTTCATCATTACTTTTGTTTTAGCCATATTCATCTTTAGTCCAAAATCCTTACTACCTGTGCATAACTGATTAAGATTTTCCTCTAATTCTTTGGGATCGTGGCTTATGACCACAATGTCATCTGCAAATCGTAAATGGTTTAGGTACTCTCCGTTCACATTGACTCCTTTCTGCGACCAGTCTAATCTTCTGAAAGCTTCCTCAAGGGCAGCAGTAAACAGCTTCGGAGATATTGTGTTTCCTTGTCGGACTCCTTTCTCGATTTTAAATTTGCTACTGTCTTTGTCTAGTCTAATAAAGGATGTAGCACTCTCATATATTTTCTTCAAGATCATAATATATGGAGTATCTATGCCTTGTCTTTCCAATGCCCGAAACATTGCCTTATGCTGTATGGAGTCAAATGCCTTTTCATAATCCACGAATGCCAGGCATAATGGTGTTTTATATTCATTTGCTTTCTCCATTAGCTGTGATATTACGTGAAGGTGATCCATAGTTGAGAATCCTGTCCTAAAGCCAGCTTGCTCTTTCGGTTGATTCTCATCAAGTATTCTTTCTAATCTGTTAGTAATGACCCTTGTGAACAACTTGTAGATATGGGATAACAAGCTAATTGGTCTATAATTTCCAATTTCTGATTTATCTCCTTTCTTATGCAGCAAAACTATGATTGCATTATTCCACTGCTTAGGCATCACACCTTTTCTAATGAACTTTGTGAAGAGCCTTGCCAGTTTTTGTGTTATGTCTCTTCCTCCCAATTTTAACAACTCTACAGTAACTTCATCTTCCCCTGGGGCTTTCCGATTCTTCATTTTCTTCAATGCATGTTCTACCTCATCAGGAAGAATACCGGGTATGTCGTATGTGTTGCTACTTTGCAATCCATCTTCCCCACTGCTGGTATCATTCCCTCGCTCCTTGTATAATTCTCTATAGTAGTCTTCTGCTATTTGAATTATGCCTTCTCTGCTGTTTATAAGTACATCATCGCTATTCTTCAGTTTCAGTATCATTTGTCTTTCTGTATTACTGCTCATGGCTGCTGATTTAAATCCTTTGTTTTCCCTTAATGCTTGTTCTACTTTTCTTGTGTTAAATCTTCTTATGTCCTCTCTGAGTCTCTTTCTAATGGCTTTGCATAACTCAGTATACTCAATTTTCTCCCTGTCAGTGTTTTTCTTGCTCTTCATTTGTTGTCTTTGGTTCATCATGACAAGTGTTTCTTGACTAATTTTTTCTTCTTTGGATTTCTGTTTCCCTATAAGTTTCTTGGGCTTTATCACTTTCAGAAAGTTGTAATATTCCTCGTCGATATCTTGGTCCTGAGCAGTCTGCAGAAGCTCAAACTTGTTCTTCAGTTCCAGTACATACTGCTTTTTCTCCTCCTCTGTTATTTCAAAGACCTTTGTATTATTTACTCGAGTCAGTTTTTTCCTTTCCTTTCCTACATCTATATCAAGTGTACATCTTACCATTCTGTGATCACTTCCAACATTTACCTTATTCAGGACGGTAACATCATTCACAATATATCTTCTGTTAGTGAGGATGAAGTCGATTTCATTAGTTGTTAATCCATTTGGACTCTTCCATGTCCACTTTCTGTTCACCCTTTTCTTGAAAAAAGTGTTCATTACTGACATTCCTTGAGATTCTGCAAATTCCACAAGTCTTTCACCTCTTTTATTTCTTTCACCAATTCCAAAATTTCCTATAGTTCCTCTTTCTGCGCTGTTTTGCCTTTTTCCAACCTTAGCATTGAAGTCCCCCATAATAATAGTGTAGTGGGTTTTCTGCTCATCTAGAAGACTCTCAATTTCAGTGTACATTTCTTCAACCTCTTCATCATCATGGCTCGATGTTGGTGCATAAATCATTATAATCTTTAGCTTGTACCTCTTAGAAATCTTGAGTATTAGTCTCGTCACCCTTGGTGACGTACTTTTGAATTCCAAAATGTTGTTTTTAAAATCTTTATGGACCAGAAACCCAACTCCACCTTCACTCCTTTCACTGTTTCCATTGGTGTACAGCAGATTTCCACTTGATAAACTTATAAGTGATTCATTTCTTCTTCTTGTTTCAGCCAAACCGATGATATTCCAATTCACATTTTCTAATTCCTTTTCCAGCTCTAATATCCTGTCTTCACCGATGAGTGATCGTACGTTATAACAGGCCAAGTTCAATTTCCGTGCATGGCAGCCTGGTCGTACCCAGAGATTCTTAGCACCCTCTGCTTCCACTCTGATCCTCTCGCTGCCGTAAGAGGGAGAGTGAAAGCTGCTGGGGACTGAGGGCCATTTGTATTGTTGTGCTCTCATTGCTGGAGGGTTTGGTCTTTTCCTCCTCACGCTGACCAGGCGTCTTGAAGAGAACCACTCTACACGTTCGTTGCCACCTAAGTGACGTAACAGGGCTTACCATCGAGAAGGTGTGCATGAGTGGATTTTAGAGAGGCAGGCCAACCGGACTTCTCCTAAATCTTCTGTAATAGAGAGATATTGGATCCATCAGTGTTTTAGGCTGAGTGTCTGATAACACACAGGATACCTGTTCCCCTCTAAGCTCCTGGGTAGGATTTGTCTGATGGGTAGGATTTGTCTAATGGATTCCCCATTCTGTTTTTGTCATGTCCTTGGTCCTCGTTTCATGGGAAACAACAGGAACCAGGATTCGTCGGACTTGTCAGTGTTTTCCAGTTCTCCAGTATTGTTATTCCTGAGGCCATTGTTAACTGTACCTTTTTTTTTTTTTTTTGCTGACATGATTGGATCTCAGTTGAGTTGGTGGCTGTAATATCCCATCTTTAACAAGGCACAAGTTGTGCATTTCAGATTACTGTTCAGTTAATGCTGTTGTACAGGGTTGTTATTTAACTGACTAACCTTTCTGTTAGCCTGCACAAATCTTGTCAGCCTCCATTGACAGTCTCTAGCATCACAAGCCATTTCCAAACACATGGTTGCCAATTGCTGGATGTTATTTGGTTATTGGATCAATCAGAAGACACAGTGATGTGCTGATATCCCTTTAGGGATGCAGTTTTAGAGATACTCATACTGGCATGTCTGGTGCTAGCTACCATGCAGTATTCGAAGTTAAATCTTTTGTATTGCCCATCCTTGTAATGAACTGCATCCCTACATATCTCTCCACCTGCCTTATATTGCATTACACAAACATGTAATGCTCTTACTGAAAGAGTACTCAGTTTTGTGAAAAGGGTAGATGTACCAAATAGTTGCCAGTAATTGTATCAGTGATTACAGCTCTTTCAGTAATATATCAAGCTCTTCTTTCTGTATAAGTTGTTTAAAAGTTTTCCTAAGTTTGTAAACTTAATTTTTGATTTAATGTATATTAACCTGTTTCTTTTTACTAACTTTTTATTTTCTGCACTTTGGTCCCTAAATGACAAGCTCTGGGTAAAAAAAGCAGTCTCCCTAGACTAAAAAAAAAATTTAATGAGCAGCATTAAAAACCTCAAGTTGAAGTGGAAGACATTATCAATAGTGCATAAAGACAAAGAACAGAAACAAATTCTCCTGTAGCCCTAATGTTTCTAATTATACATTCTTCCAGGAGCAAATGGTAGGAAAAACACTGAAAACTATTGAATGTGTAAAGTTTCAGAAAACTTTCAATCATGATATCCCCACATGACACTTGGCACACTAACAAGTCAACTCTTAGTTGGGTTGCTGCTAGCATTATAGAAGTTGAAATGGATAGTGGATTTAGAGGAGTCTGGAATCAAGAGAATTGCTATCAGAAGAAATAGCAATGTCATCTAAACCTGAAACCTGATTTTGATATCAATATGCCAAAACCTTTAACAGAAGCACAGTACTGTATATTCAAATTGCATTACATTGAATCAAGTATCAGAAATTTGGGCATTCCCAGACAGCGTGTGGGGGAATAGCCATGTGTGACAGATGTGGCTCTAAAGACTGTACCGGTTCAGAACTGACAACGTGTCAGAGTGCAAAGATCACACTGCTTATCCCGAAAACAGGAGAAATTAAACAGAAATATAATGCCTCCTGTGTTTCATCCATTTCACAGCAACCCCCCCCCCCCCCAGGATGTTTCCCATAATCCCAATATTCTCCATCTTGTACAGCACACTCCACATGGAACCATGTCAAATGTTGGAAGTCTAAATTTATAATATCAAAAATTATTTTTTGTCTAACTGCTATGTGACCATGTCATAGTAATTTATCAGTTTGGCTCCATGAGATTTTGGTGCCTCCGTAGCCAGGTGGGCAGGAGCAGCAGTGCGTAGCACACCCTTCTTGATCAGACTAGGGTTCGAGCCCGTGACCACCAAATAATAACATAATAATAATAACCATAAGATTTTTTTCCATTTACAAAGCCTTGTGATCCATTTAAGATATTATGCTTCTCAAGATAATCCTGTAATGCACCTTTGATCATAAATTGCATACACTCAAGCCACCGAAGTAAAACTGACCAGTGTATAGTTATCCATTGCATCTTTGCCCCCCCACTTCCACCGACCCTTGTGGTTTGGTTAAATATTACACTTCTCCAGTCTAGGAAGTCTCCTGAGTCTAAATGATAACGTCATGATTAACCATAATTGGTTAATCTTATCACACTGATTTGGTTTGTCATATTCCTTTGCAATCGCTTTCATTAAAAACAGGTTAAAAAAAAAACATTAGTACCTTGAGCTTTATTCATGTACCAGGACACAGCAGGTAGAACTTTTACTACTAACAGACTTATGTGAAAGATCTCTTTATGAACTAGATCCAAAATGTTTCAGTGATAATTTCTATTTTTCTGAAAGCAATAGTTTCCCAAATTGACAAAAAAAGTAAATAAAATTATGTATTTCCTTCATTGCAGTCATTGCTTATAAATGTTATATACATTATAAAAGTTAATAAAATTGCCTTAACAGTTTCATTTTTTTACTTCATGATTTAGGACTCCTCCCAAACCATGAAGCTATTGCTAAAATCTTTTTTTTTTTTTTTTTTACATACTTTTTATCAATTCTGATACATTGTAGATATGTTATATTTTGTTTGGTTTGTTAATTATCTTCACTTTAAATTTTTTTCCGTGTTATTTCTATATATGAGATTACAATAGAATCGTTAACAGAAAGTTCAAGGGACCTAAATTTTCACATTTTGTAATAACAAGGTTTGTAGTAACGTCCCTCGAAATGTCAAAATTTTACCTTTATTATTTTTTTATTATTTTTATTTATTTATTTTTTATTTTTTTTGGCACATGCTATATATCTATGAATAATAATAATAAATATTAATATTAAAAATAAATAAAAAAATAAATTAATAAAATAAAATAATTAAAATAAAAAATAATAAAAAACAAAAGCCTTGTCTAACAATACAGTAGGATTAACACACTCTTTAAAGATTTTATTTTATTTGTAAGATAAACTAAGAGAAAAGCAATTAACAGAAATGAAAATATTGTACAGTATATACACTGGTGTTCAAAGAAAGTGCATCACCTAGGAATTTCACATTTCTAACCCTTTTTTGCAATGGTATGTTACATTAATGACTAGCATCACAAATAGAAATATAAACAAAAGATATTTATTAATGGTTAAGGCGAGCTAAGTAATATTTGACAGATGCTCTCAAAATATTCCAAAATGAGAATTTGCAACCTTTATACAAGTCTTGGTAAACAACAATTATGGCTAAAATGTTATCAGAAGCCCTCAGTTTGCTTCATTTTATCATTTTAAATAGAAAACAAAATGAAAAGTTCACCAGGTGAAAACTAATATTTAGTTGAACTGTGTCTGGCCCTGATGACAGTAGCACACCGTAGAGGCATTGACAAGATCAATTTTTGAAGATAATCAACTGATAGTTCTGGGTTCCAAACATGAATTATGGCTTCCTGAAGTTCATAAAGGGTCTTTGGTTTCTTTCTTTCTGCCAACTGCAGATTCCACACAATGCATGCCAACCGTTCTCTATAGGATTCAGGTCTGGGCTGTTTCCTGGCCAGCTAACAGTTGTAATGGACCATTTTTTTCACCTGTAACAAATGTAAACACATTACTGTCAACCCTCTAATGCAGAAATGAAGTTAAAGTAACTACAGAAGTGCCTACTTACACTTTTCGCCCGATGACAAGGAGCAAGAGTCATCCTGAAAGATGCAGTTACTTGGCTGGTTGAAATGGTCTCTAATGTTTGGCAGCAATTTGCTTTCCAAAATTGCGAGGTATCCATTGGCATTTACGGAATCTTTTATAAACTGCAGGTGATATGAAATGCACCCCCATATCATTTAGCTGGTAGGGAATTTCACTGTAGACACCATACAGTATGGATGGTATTCTTCACTTCTACGGCAAATCGTGTCTCCCATCACAGCCATGCAGGTTGAATTCCTTCTCGTGCGAGAAAATAACTGACATGCTCCTTACACTAAATTAATCTGGCCTTTTTCATTTTTTCTGTGAGGAGGGGCTTCTTCTTAGGATGACGGGCTACAAGTCCATTTTTGAAGAGGCGTCTTCTGACTGTTACTGCACTTGCTACTTCTTCCCATTCTTCTGGGAATATGTTCTTCCCATTCTCTTTTCAGCTCAGACGAAGAAGCTTTACTGTTTTTAAGGCATAAGCGCTTCAAAACATGGTCCTGTTTTGGCATAGAGACATGTTTGTGTCCGGTTCCTTTTTTTTCCTGTCAGCAGAACCAGTATTCTTAAGTTTGGAAAGAAATCTACTCTCTGTCGACTGATTACAAGCACTCTATAAGCAATATGACGGGAAGAACATCCTTCCTCACGTAAAGCAACAATAGCACTCTTTCTTCGTGGTGTCAGCTGCATGTAACTCACAATCCTGACAAAAGCATGGAATGACTGCAACTCTTGCAGAGCAT
This sequence comes from Mastigoproctus giganteus, assembly GCF_048544385.1. Lineage (NCBI taxonomy): Eukaryota > Metazoa > Arthropoda > Arachnida > Uropygi > Thelyphonidae > Mastigoproctus > Mastigoproctus giganteus. Next base: position 37,120,578 of record NC_143575.1, read on the forward strand.
GCAGATATAGCTGAAAGTAACAGCTGATGCAATATTATGTCATCACCTATGCATGTTAATCTTATCTGATGCAGTATGTAAGAAATATAGCCATATACTTATGTTATTCAGATGACAATTACAATTTTAAGGGGTGATGCACTTTATTTCTTTGAACACCAGTATATTTTGATATATACATTATTTTAGTATCACAGTAAAAGAATTCTCCTTACATACAAATAGACATACAAATCTAACTTTTTGATAAATTAATCTAATTTAAAGAAAGAATCCAAAGTTTGCACAGTTTTTGTCCTATATGCATTTTTAACTACAGCACAGGCATTATAAAATGCAATAACTGTTTGTTTATCAACGGTACTGCAGGCCAACACATACTCTATTATGCTCATTGCATTTTGGGCATCTTTTTTAGATGGTAGTATGTGTGCTTCTTCACTTTTGCTGTCGCTGGCAACAAAAACATAATTTTGCTTGGTGCTTAGCAGCTCTTCTGGTGTTGTGTTGCTGTAGTAGAAACTACATGTGCCTTCACAAACTCTTTAAATTTGCCAACAAAATCCATAGCTCCTTCAAATTCCCTCATTCCTCAGTGTTGCTAACACATTTGTCTGCCTGGTTTTGGTGCATTATAGCCTTAGTTGCTAATGCGCCAATAAAACCCAACAACCAACCAACCAACATTTGTCTGCTGGAGTGTTTTTAAATGATATTCTCTCTAGAGCCACTCTTTCTGAAGTAGTTGATTATTACACTTGATGCAATACTGTCCCAAGCAATAACAAGCTTACAGATAGCTTTCAAGACATTACAATTTAGCTGCAAATTGTTCTCTCCCTCCCTCCTATGTTGAGAATCAAGTACCTTATTAGGCAGGCTCTGTATGCTCGCCTGTGGTTATAAGTAACGCCTTGATCCAGTGGCTGCATAAAACTGGTGGTAAAAAAAAACTGGAAAAAAAAAAAAAAAAAGTAAACTGCAGCCATTATCACCCACTGCAGGATGGAAGCCTCCTCAACAATTCATGTTGAGGGAAGTGGACCATAATCTGCCATGCTGATCCAGTGCAGGTTGGTAGATTGACTGTATCTTGTACAGTAGATCAGGGGCTTGATCCCTGGTCTACTCAAAGAGTGTATACTACCGCACTCCTGCTCGTGACCACTCAGTTTCAGATGGTAATGGGAGGTTACAAACAACAGCCGTGTATTTGTCAACTTAAGTGTCTCGGCAGAATGTGCTGTACAATGATCTAGAATCATCAAAATGTTCCTTTTTTCTGTAGCCATTCTTCTGTCCACTTTTGATAACCAAGACTGAAAAATTTTGACCGTAAGCCAAGCACATGTATTGGCTACATAATCACAGGGAAGTTGGTTAACTTCTTTAAAACATCTTGGCTTGGAAAACAATCGGCAGTGGACATAGTTTTGTATTGCTGTTTGAATTGCAGCATAACTGAATAGTGAGCTTTGTTTACTTAATTTTCCACCATGACAAGACTCTCCTCGAACAGCAAATGTTTTGTTTGGCAGCAAATTATAAAATAAGCCTGTCTCATCAAGATTAAAAATATCCTTTGCCTCATATTTTTCAAGAATGGACCGACAGAACATAACCAGTCTGTAGCCTTTTCCTTGTCGACTAATCCAGACTCGCCGCAAACATTTCACAAAACCAAGTTATTACTGTCTTTAAATTTTTGGAGCCAGTCACTGCTGAATTTGAAGTTGCTAATTCCATGTTGCTGAGCCAGATAATTTGCCTTTTCTTGGAAAATTGGACCTGATATTGGCAAATTAGAGGCATGCATTTGTTGGTACCACTTGAAATGTTTAGTTTCAAGCTCCTTGTGTTTTGAACCAGGAATTAGTTTCCTGTTTTTTATCGCTGCTCCAGTATCATGCATCTAATTTGCCAGCTAAGATAAAATGGTACAAAAAATAGATTACCGTATACTGTAGCAAAAGATTCTTTGAACTGGCGTGACAATTGCAACTGACCTTAATCCCGTGGAGAGTGAGGGAGTGTTTGTAAGCAACTTAGAAAAACTGTTTTTATTCTTTTGTTAAGTTAACATGTTTTTCAGAATGCACTTACATGTTGTAGCTACTATAAACTGGTTTTGTTTACACAAAAATAATTTCTAACAAGTCAGTGCCATCCTTTGGGAAGCAGGGAACCATATGGCCAGAGGCATTAATAGATGTAGTAATTGGACAGCTGTGCTAAGATTTGTATTAAACATACAAAATTAATATTTATTTCTCACATGGCGAAAACTAACTTTGTAATACATATTAACCGAATTTTGTAATAGAAAAGCATATCCTTTTCTATGTAAGTATATTTGTTTATTACAAAGGAGAATGGCATGTACTTCATATTAACAAGATTTTACTGTACTTTTCAATTAAAGAATTCTTAACTGACAAGTGCTACAACTTTCATTTTTAGCTATTAATTTTATTTCAATAATTTACAAAATAGAATCAATTTTAAATTGGAGGTTTTGTCTTCTCTACAGTGGTATAACTCAAAATATACATTATACAGTAGACTCTAGATTTTTCTGGGATAGATGGTTAAAAAAAATTCCCGGATAATCGATTTGCCGGTTAATCCAAAAATACAGCAAGTCCCCGACGTACGTAAGAGATACGTTCCAGAAATTCTTACATAGTCTAGTTTTACGTAACTCGGGAATGCCAAATAAAATATTGCTGCTACATCCCTGATATGACAAAATTTTTAAAACCACAATATCCTCAGATGAAAAATAGTTATGTATTTTTAATTAGTTCAATTAAAAACTTTATCTGTGGACAGCGGTGAAGTAGCCAGAGTGGCACATAAGAAAAGGAAACATAAAAGGAAGAAAAAACACATGATTTTGTACTGTCTTTTGTCTATGGTGTTTTTACACTGATATTATATAGTTTTTGTACTGTAAAAACCGATTTGTATTTCGTAGCTTTGGTTATTATAGCTGAACTTCATTAATGCCAACCACTTCTTGTATTCTGTTTTTCTCCTTTATTGTGTTCACCGTTGCCACTGACAAATCTGAATTCCACGTGATAATTGTTAATGTTTGGCCATTTTCATACCTCCTTATTATTTTAATTTTCTGATCCAAATCGATAGCTTTTCTTTTCTTGATAAATTTACTAGTACTGCTGTCACTTATTCTCTTAATCAGCACCATGATAACAGTCAAAATTAAATTTTCTGAAAAGAACTGCACAGGGTTAAGGCAAACTCACTATCACCCCATGCGAGCTCACATTTTACTAAAGCACATTTCTGGAGGTCATTGCCATAAACAATTTGCACTTTCTGGGTTACTAGGCTTTTCTGTTAGTGCAATTCATTATAAACTGGTGGTAAACTCTTATCTTCTCTGCATTTGCAATAATACTGATGGCTGGAATTCTGTGGGTTTTTGCGTTATTATGGTGAAATGTCTCCCCTTCACTGAAATCTTCAATCATATAAAAAAAATATGAATAATGTAAGTTCAAAGCTACGCAAGTCAGGGACTTACTGTTTCGAAAAATGTTCAGCAATCTACGTAAAACGTATGACGATAGATAAAAAAACTTACCATGCATGCACTACTTGCGTGTCCAATGTGCGAGTAGTGAATATTGGACACACATTTATTTTTTACAATGTTGATTTTAAATCTAATAGCTTCCCTTTATTTTTTACAATTTCGTGTATGGTTTGGTCACCAACATTGTTTCATTGGGATTTAACAGATGCACAGTTTTCAAACATTTGAATAATTTCAAGTTTTTATTTAATTGAAAGCACAACTCTTGCGTTTGTCCATCATTTTTGCAATTTCTAAACAAAAAAAAAAAAATGCTATTAAAAAAATTCGGACGTTCCTGACAAAACAAAATTTGTCCTTTTGTGGTGCGACAGAACACGACAATGCGACACACTAAAACAAACTAAACATTTGGTCTTTCTCTTTTTTTTTTTTTTTTTTTAGGGGTTGGGGGTTGCAAGAATAATAGGCACTCAAATCTTCCAATACCGACTTATAAACGCCGCTTCTTGTCTGTTTACGACTTTGCTGTGAAACATCTGTTTATACCTATTCAGTTATTACTTGAATTTTATGATTTCTGGTTGGTTGGTTTTTTTTTTTTTTTTTGGAATCTTGAAGTGTCCTGGTAAATAGAGTCTGCTGTACTTTAAAATAAAATAATTTTAAGGTTATCTTTTTTGTTTTGGGGAAAAACAAGTGATGCAACTTATTTTTTTACATTTATGAGGTGGTGTTTATGTATTCTCTACTCTCACAGCTCAGCATTGAATCAGTTTTAGTATTAAGGAAATAAAATGAAAGGGGGAAATAAAAACAGAAATAAAAACAATTTATACTGAGACTTGTAGAGCAAACCACTCATGGTATGATAAACTCGGTGTGAAGATGTTATAAAAAAAATATATATATATATATATATGTATTTTTATAATATATGTGTGTGATTTTTGCCTGTGTATAATTTATTACTGGTAATTAGGTCTATATTCAGCTGAGAATATAGATTTTTAATTTTTAAAAATAATAATAGATTTAAAAATATAATAAATTTGTAAAAAAAAAAAGTTAAGTTAATGGCATCTTACTTATTTTTTTTTCTTAAGTAATGCCCATTAAGTGTACAAAATCTTAAAATAAAATACTTTTAGGGTGTTTTACTGTATGGTCCACCAGGTACTGGAAAAACTTTGCTGGCTAGAGCTGTTGCCCATCACACTGATTGCACCTTTATTCGGGTATCAGGATCAGAACTTGTGCAGAAATTCATTGGTGAAGGTTCTAGAATGGTTAGAGAACTTTTTGTCATGGCTAGGTGAGTAAAAATAAAGTGCTACTTGAAATCAAACTAAAATCCTGTGAGAGACCTCCTACCTCTTCATAAATAAAATCCTTATGTCGTCACATAGCAAACTCTTTCATCCAAAGACTGCCACTCGCACAGTCATTTTTTCTAGGCCTTAAAGGCTTTATTGATCAATTAAAAGCTCGTGAAAATTATACCTTTTAGCCTGTATTCCACCGGTCCAGTCCAGAGCTCCCATGCCTCGGTTTTTTGATTGTCATATGGGTTGATAGGTTTTTTTTTCACAAAAATATCTCATTATCTGGGTTTTTTTTGGTAATTTTTAATTTTAAGTCAAAATTTATTTTTATTTCTTGTAAATACAATAAAATTTAATACATTTAATAACAGGTTACAATTTTCTTAATTGTATATTCTAACAATACTGATCATAATTTGTAATATTTCAAGTGCTTGTACAAAATACTACAAATGTAAAAGGATTTCAAAGTTTTCACAGGGTTCTACACTATGGTTTTCATTAGTGTTACTAACATGTATGCGCAGCCTATTGAGCAGGCAGAAGGCGGTCTTTACTGCACAGTCTTTCGTGATCGTTCGTGGTATTATTGCATTATTTGGTGTGATTTTTACATTTATGCGTGTACTACATACAGTGATATAATAAATTTAAATTGTAGTGACTATTTCTATTTTATGTTAATGGATTAGTGCTTTATTTTTTATTTTATAGAACATTTTTAAATAAGATAACTGCTAACTAGCCATACCCACAAATTGCCCACAATGTCGGAAACTTGTTCCCCACAGAGAAAGATGAGTAAACGGTGGTATACTCAAAATTTTAGAAATGAATGGTTAGAAGATCCGGAATTAAAGGATTGATTGAAAGAAGACAGTAATGAGAAAGGTGCGTCTTACGGTATTTGTTGTGAAATGAAATTAAAGAATGCCAATAAATCGATGTTACTAGCACATAAAAATACAGTTAAACATAAAAAAAGTGCAAATATTGCTAAGACAAGTTCAACGTTAGACACGTTCTTCACAAAAAGTAAACCTATGGAGAATGAAGAATTAGCAAAGGCAGAGTTAACAATTGCTGCACTCATTTCTGAGCGTAATATTCCATTTGCCCAATGTGATCACCTTCTAGAAGCATGTAAGAAAGCATTTCATGATAGAAATATTGCAAAACAAGTTCAGATGAAGGCGACTAAAGTCTCTTATCTTATACAAGATGGCATAGTCTATCATGAAAAAATATACATTTCTAACATATGCAGAAACAACAAGTTTTCAATGATAATAGATGAAAGTATAGATTTATCTTTATCGCAAGTTCTAGCTGTTGTTGTTAGATATTTTGATATTCAAAAACTTGATGTTGTAGATGTGTTACTTGACACTGTTTGTGTCCAAAATGGTACTTCAGAAGGGCTTTATCAAGCTGTAAAAGATCTTTTCATAGGAAAAAAACATTCAAATAAGTAATCTCGTTGGCTTTGGAAGTGATAATTATGTCACTATGATGGGTACTAAGAGTGGGTGCCAGTCATTGCTAAAAAAGGATGTACCATCAGTATTTATAATGGATGTGTTTGCCATTCTTTTGCATTATGTGCTAGTCATTCAGTCATACTACCATCATATCTAGAAATATTTATAACAGATATCTCTTGTTATTTTTCCCATAGTAGTAAAAGATTAAGAGTTCAAGATGTTGTAGATACTGCTAAGCATAAAATCCCCAGATTAGCACAAACACGTTAGTTATCCCGTGGCAATGTAATAAAAATTATTATTGAGCAGTGGGATGCGTTAGTTCTTTATATTCGGTCTCGATCAAAAATTGACAAAATCTATGGTGGAGAGAATATTTACAATACTATGATCACCAAAGAAACTAAGCATATGTTGTTTTTAGGATATGTACTGGAGAAAATAAACTGCCTGAATATTGAATTTCAATCTGAGCATTTCAGATTGCACTTACTTCATTCAATGGTTTCAATTGAGTATAAAAATATTCTTAGTTTTTTCATAAAAGAAGTCATTACCTCGTGCAAACTGGTTGAAATTGATCCAAGCAATGCAATAAATCATAAGCCTCTGAATAAAATATATTTGGGAGGCCGTTGTATGGCCTTATTAAATTCAACACCACTTGGTTACAGTGAAAGCAGGTTTAAAAATGATTGTTTAAAATTTCTTGTTGAACTTTGTATGAAAATCAGAAAAAGATTTCCTCTAAATGACTATGGAAGTATTGCCAGTCTCATTGTTCTTGACCCAGCAGTGATACATGATCATGCCAAATTGCCATCCTCAATTTTCCATTTAGCAATGCAGTTCCCTCACCTTATTTCTGAAGACAAAATAGATCTTCTAGATGATGAATGAAGATCATTTCGTTTAAATCAAGATTTAGACCTCTCCTACAAAACCATCCCTGAGTTTTGGTATCTGTTACGTAATGTAAAAGATGGCTTTAATAATTCTAAATATAAGATTTTATCTAACTTTATGACCAGTCTAACTATTTTACCTCACTCTTCGGCAAGCATAGAAAGAATCTTCTCCCAAGTAAACCATATAAAAACAAGCCACAAACTCCCTTAAACCAGAAACTGTGAAAGATCGACTAATGGCAAAACAGGCTATAAATAGATCTAATCAATTGCTATACATGGAAACCTAAATCAGAATTGGTAAAAGAAGTCATACAAGGAACTTGTCATAAAAGATACGAAGAACGTTTGAAAAAAAATGAAAGAACTTCAAAAAATAAATCTGGAGGGAACTGAATGGGATAAATTCTGATTACAATTAAATAAAAGATATTTATGCATGGTAAGTTTTATCTTATTTGTGTTGCTATACTATATGATGAAAACTTAGGGGGTTTTTTTTGGGTTTATTTAAGTTGCAATCTAAGTTTTTTTTTTTTTAATTTGTAAGTGGGAGCTCTGGTCCAGTCTTGAGCAAGGGGTGCAAGACATTATTGAAGAGTATGTGGCATAAATTGAGATGTAATGCAGTAATTAGGTATGGATACTCTCACTTGATTCAGTCAAAATAAAGGAAATTGAATTTATTTTTAACCAGTCAGATCCTTTTACTTTTTTGGCTTAATTTATTCATGATGTTTTCCCTCAGCTTCTTACATACAGAAATTGTGCCTTGTATTAGAATTTTTTTTTTTATTTTTTTAAATTGTGCTATATAAGATGTAGTTAACGCGATTTTTTTTTTTTTTTTTTTTTTTTTATATGATAGTTGAAAAAGATTTGAATCGTGCACTAAACTTACTGCACATCGGACGGGCAATAAACAAGATTTTGCCCGCTGCCGGCCTCAGTTTGTTCCATTAACCATCGGAAGAAGACGTGTTACTTGTTTGTCTTCCACTAATAGTCACTTGCATTTAAAAATTAGAATTTTTAAATGCACTAGATGAAATCTTTCGCGTCGCAGAGAACCTCAAACAAAAGGTTTGAGATTCTCTGTGATATTTATTTTGATAGGGTCTAGAGAAGAAATGTTGTTGGCTATCAGAAATTGATTGATGAAAAAAAAGAAAGCCAACACTATTCAAATATTTCCTTAACAAATAGTTTCTTCATTGTGTATTTTATGCCAGAGGTTCCCAAACTTTCTCGGTTCACAGTGCCTTTAGTGTCTCAGTAATTTTTTCACTGTGTTCCTAGGCCAAAAGAAATACCTAACAGTTCCATTTATTAAGTAGTTAGATCCAAACAACTTAATAATTAATGTTGAAACTGTTAACTACCTCGAGCTAATATTTTGCACAGTCTCCGACAGATGTAGATTATCACTGTTTCCCTCAAATTCAAAATATTTCACGGTGCAGTTTGGGAACCACTGTTTTATGCAATAAACATAATTCTATAATTATTTTCATTATCTTTTACTTGGTATACAGTTAAAAAGTTATTTAAATGGTATTTTTAAAATTCTTTATGGACATTCCTCTGAAGGTCAAGAACCAATTAATTTTTCCTATTGATTATAATATTCGATTAATGCATTTCTGTTTTGATTAAAACAGAAATGGCCTTGATTAATTCGTCCTGCACTTGCAGGACAAATTAATCAAGGCCAGCCTGTACCAATTTTATTGACCGTCTTTTTTCAAGATGGTAATTTATATTGAACACTATTTGCTGTACTTAGCTGTATTGTTAGCAGTACAGCTAAGTATGGTTTGATGATGAATGGATGCATAGTACAGTGGATGCCTGCTTTACGATTGGATCACTTTACAATGAACTCTCCATAATAAAATACTATATAAACACATGAATTCTAATGGCATGATGCTTAATTTGGCTTCTGTTTTTTTTTTTTTTTTTTCCCAACTGCCTCAATGAGGCAGTTGAAATAAAAAATAATGGAAATACAGTTTTGTATTCCTTAAAGTATTAAACTTAGTCCAGTACCACAAGATGAATGAGAAATATTCACCTTCATTCTGGTCTGACTGCCTTTTGTGTCGTCCATATGCCTAGCTGATTGTAGATGAGGGCATGCACATCAAAATATATGGATTCTGTTTAATCGTCTACCACTTATTACTGACCTGGGAATGGATACCTCATTTTGATTAGTGTTATCTTGCGGTTTATGAAACTATTTTGGTTAAAAATCTTGTCTACTTTTATGTCACTTTCATCATTAATCTCTGCTGGGTACTTTACTAAATGCAGAATTGAGTTTCTCATGCTTTTAATTATACAAGCTGTGTAGTTATTTCTTTATTTACAGAAATAAAAATACCATTGTCGAGGCACCCTAGGACTCCCTTCTGTGTATTTTAAAACTTGATTACAGTCTGTAATCAAGTTTTAAATGAGCAATGTTTATTTGAGTAGCTGACATCTTGTTTTCCCAAAGGCAATGGATGAAACACTTCTGTTATATATCTCTAACAGGATTTCTCTTCCCCCTCCCCCAGTTAAAAAGTTACTCATACATATACCCAGTTACTCGCACATATATACATACTTTTTTTTTTTTTTTTTTTTTTTGGGTCAGATTAACAAAAGTTTTGGGGGAACAGATACTGAATGCCAGCCCACCTGTTTTTTAGTTTTTTAATGGAAAATCGTGAGAAGTACACCACTGACGTTATAGAAAACTAGTTAGATTTTTATTAAGTATTATTTTTTTTTTTTTTTTATTGCCATTCAAAAAAAAATTCAAAGCATCTTGGATTAATATGAATAAAATATTCAATTTATATTATCTGTTTTTTTATTAGGGAGCATGCACCATCAATCATCTTCATGGATGAAATAGATTCTATAGGATCATCACGGATTGATGCTGGATCTGGAGGTGACAGTGAAGTTCAAAGGACAATGCTAGAACTTTTAAATCAACTTGATGGTTTTGAGGCCACAAAAAATATTAAAGTATGTTGTTTATTTACATTAAGTAATACTGAAGTTAGCAAAATATTTAATTTTCTTGTTGGTTAATTATTAAGAAAAATGATTATTTACAAATATTGTTGAATTTAATTTAGTGTCATATTATTGTTACCTATGTTATTTAACTAAATATTAGTCATTTAATTGTTATCATCTTAAAAGTATTACAATTATTTCATGTGGCAGTATTCTGCACTGCTTCTATTCAAGAGTATCTGTTTATTGACAGAAGAGATTCCCATGTCTTCTGTCAGTTGCAGACAAAAAAAAAAAAAAAAAAAGACAACTTTCATCATCTTAAAAAGAAAAAGTTTCAGGTTGCTTGTGTTTAATATTAGTACCAGCATATATAATAATATTATCTGTCCTATGATTGCCCCAGTATTGGTAGTGACCTAACTATGTAGGTCACTGAAAGTTTAAAAATTTTTTATATACGACTTGGTCTTGGCGCATTATAGCCTCCGTAGCTAATGCGCCAATAAAAACAAAACAAAACAAACAAACAAGCCCCAGTATTGTTAATTTTTGCCTCTGGAAGATATACCCTAGTCTTCTGCATTGTTACATATTATTTCCTTGTTTCTCAGAGTCAAGTTGCCACGGGATTTCAAGCTCTGTGGGACCAGCACCTTCTGTTCCTGGTGATCTCTTGCTACAGCAAATGCACAGGATCAGGAACTAGTATTGTTGGACCATTGAGTACCTGATGAGCCCCATGCTTTAATGTTGTTCAGGGCATTAACTCTTTTTCTCAGGTCTTCAGTCTTGTTCATCAGAACACTGAATTTGTACTTCATTTTCTCACTTTCACTTTGTTTATCTAACACAAGCAGGTATTGGCAGTATTTTAATCTGCTAGCAACCAGCTCCAAATATATGCCACGATTGAGTATATGCAATAAAATTTTCAGATATTACTGTATGGTATACTATGATATAATTTAAACAGTAAAACACTATGTACAGTTGAGTTATAGTCCTCCTTCTAAGTTTTGCTGTTGTCTAGCAACAATTTTCTGATGTGATTTGAAAGGACATTTTGTAGAAAATATTGTAATTAAAATATTTAATATAATAATAAAAATAAAAATTAATTGGAATCTTAGGTAAGAAGTATGTAATTCCTAAATCTAAATAGTATCAGGTATTAGTCACAACTAATATGGTAGTGTTTCTCAAGTCATCTTTGAATTCTATCATTGGAGAAACTACATCAAACTTGAAGTACATTTTAATTAAATACTATACCTGTGTAGTACAAGGGCATGTCAATAAGTAAAACACTATAAGCTGTAACATCTTTATTATCTGATATGTTGTGATCATATTTCTCATACATAAAATACAATCTTTTAACTTTGAAAATATCACTCAGTGTAAAAACCACCACACATTTTCTCCACTGTTCTTTGCATCAATGGATGCACTTTGGTAAAAATCAGGAGGCTGATGTTCACACAAATGTTTAATGTCAGAAATGAGTTTCATATCACTCTCAAACATCTTACCATGCATATATATCTACAGTCTACCAAACATGAAAAAATCTGATGGGGCATAGTCAGAGCTTATAGCGTGGGTGAGACATTGATTCACCCCAGCTGAGCAGTCTTTGACAGTGTCATCTGTGCTGTATGCTATCTTGCATTATCCTGACGAAACTGTCTTACTGATTCAGTTCAGGTCTCTTGGTTTTCAGAGCTCTATTAAGCCAGGGACAAGCAGTATCTTTCTTTGTTGATGGTTGTTCCACTTTCTGAGAAATCAATAAAAATAATGCCATTTTGATACCAGAAAAAGGGCCATAAGTTTTTTTGATGATTTGGAAAGTTTTGGCCTTTTGTTTACAGGTGATGTTGGGTGTGTCGATTTCACGGATTGTCATTTGGTTTGTGGGTCATAATGGAAGAGCCATGTTTCATCACATGTGATGACCCATTTAAAGCACTCGGGACTACCAGCACCAAACCTCCAGAAGATTTTCCTCGCAGCCATTATCTCTCATGTAAGCAACTTAGGCCCCCACTGAGAACTAATTTTTCTGTACCCCAGTCTGTTGATTATAGTCAAAACACTTCCCTTTTACATTTTTGCAGCATCCATCACTTGTCTGGTAGTTATGCATCTGTCATTTCAAATGACTAGGTCAATGATTCTTTGCTTTCACCATTTGTGACGGATGTTGGTTTACTGGCTCTTGGTTTGTCTCTGATGTCAAAATCACCTTCCCCAAATCCTTGGAGCCACTCTGGACATTGCTTTGATCGATTGTTTGGTTCCTGTAGACTGCCAGGGGTTTTCAGTGGAGAGATGTGGCTGACTGATAACTCAGTTTGAACAGGAACTCCATCACACACTGTTGCAGGAAATGGCTGTCACTGTGTTCATCCCTCTCTTCAGATCTTAAAACCACCAGAAAAATTATATTAGGTGTTTTAATGAGTAATTGCTATCACAAGTGTACATAAATTCTCCCCTCTTCCTTACTCACATGTGTGAATAATTGTGCATTATGTATTGACCTGCCTTTGTACATTCAAAAATGTTCTTCAAATTACCCTTTTTTTTTTTTTTTTTTAAATGAAATGAGTGAATGTGCATGCCTTTAAATAACATTACCTTTGAAACAGTGTTGAGAAGCCAAATAATTATGCCATCAGTTGGGACATAGTCATTTGACACATTCGTTTCTGCTGAGGGCTGATGACCCTCCTATGTGTGAGTCTTGTGGCACAATTTTATCATTTAGACACCTTTTAATCGACTGTCCAGATTTTAGCAATATCCGTTCTAGCGTTTTTAATCATCTGACTGAGCCGTATACACTCAGTCAGATGTTATCCGACAATGACCATGTGTCTGCTATTTTTAGCTATTTTAAATTAATAAATGTTTTTAATTGTATCTAAAGTGTATACGTTATTGTTATCTCTTTTTTAGCTGTTTGTTATTATATACCGTGACGTGGTGGCCTAACCGATTAGGTCACCGAGAGCTTAAATTTTTATGGTACCTGTGCTTGGCGCATTATAGCCTCTGTCGCTGATGCGCCAATAAAATACAAACAAACAAAACAAACAAACAAGCCATCAGTTGGAAAGTTGTTAAACAATCTAGAAAGCCATTTATATGCTAGAAGGCAGTTTGCACTTCTGAAGTGCAAACTGCCTTCTAGCCCAGAAATTTTACATCAGTATGTTGTTTAGTTACTGGCATTTTACAGTTACCAAGCATGAAAGCCTAAATGCAATGGACCACTTTTGCACACTTGAACATGGATTGTTAGCCACATATCAACTTCTAAGTGCCTAATACTTCCAAATATGCATCCCAAACTGGACAAGTTTCATACTCTTCCATTTCTGGTTGGCTTATTATGTTGAATTTCAAGGAAATTAAGAGTGTAACTTGTGTAGCAAATAACTTCACGATGCTAAAACTGCATTATAATGCAGTTTTTCTTTTATTTTTTCCCTTTGTCACGTCATTTCTTTGTTTTAATGAAGGCCATCTTCAGCTTTTATTGCTTTCTTTTATAAACGACCCTATAACAGAATTGTCATTGATATTTTATTTATTTTTATTTTTTTTTTTATGTGAAAAAATCTTTAGCAACACCTACTAAATTTTGGACTGAAGTAAAACCAATATGCCACAAAAATGTGATGTGGAAATTACAAAAATTGCGTCACTTCCTAAATGACACTAACTTTGATTCTGTAGTGTAAGTAAAAGACAAGTAATGTGGCGAAAATGCGAGAGAGAAATGATGCAAAGGACATTATTTCCATAAAAGTTACTAATCTTCACATTTCTTTTAGGTATTTTGATTTGTATATACAGTCTGCCCCCGACATACGTAATAGATATGTTCCACGATTTCTAACGTAAGTAGAGTTTTGCGTAACTCTGAAATCCAGAAAGAAAGGAAGGAAAGGATGTAGAGACAAAGGGCTAGAGTGTAATTCTCCGAAGAAATAGCCTATGGGACATAGTCCACAAGGCATGAATGTTGTGAGAGTTTCTCTGAAGTGCTCCAATGTAGTTCATCTGTCTCAAACATGTTGAATATTTCTTCAGAATTTTTAAAGCAGGCAATGAAATGTTTACTCTAGATTCAACTTACGCCACAAGTTATTATCCAATGTAGTTTTTGTATGGGAACGAAAATAAAAACTTGTACTTATTGTTCCTTCATTCGACTGAAACTCTTAAAAATTATACAGAAAGTACCTTTACGATTTTACCAAAAAATTTACGTAAGTCCGAAGTTACATAACTTGGGCTTACGTAAGTAGAGGACTAACTATATTGATTACAAAATAAAAGAGCTTTTGTATTATAAATATTTTATTGATCATTCACAAATTTCCATAGTTTCAGCTGGAAGACACGATACAATGGATTTATGATAACTAAAGTATACTTGCGATTGCAAAGTATCTAAATGTCTCTGAAAAACAGTGTCAATTGAAGTACCCAATCTTGTAGTTGAAATTGAGTGATTAGTGTTGAGAGTTAGATTGAACATTTCTTGCAGGAAAGTAATTGATGGTTTATTTTCTTCCAATCCAAAGTTAATGTTGAAATCGCTGCTCACGATCATGGGTATGCGATATGCTGCTCATGATTGTGGATATGCTGGTACGAGTATGGCAGCAAAACAAAATGAATGAAGTCAATATGTCACTGTTAGGAGAAATAGACAACCATTGTAAGTATCACTTGGCTATTGGGCAACAAGCACTCGCTGTACATATATCGCCAACTGGCCAAACAGTGACTTTTTGGTTTGTCGATAGATGACATCTAAGTATGGTGTAACAATGTGTACCTTGTTCATCTTGTGATATATTGTGACTCCAGCAGTTCATTTGGTTTCATGCTTGAATTTAACCATGCAATCAAAGTTCAGGATGCTGACTCTTGTTATTATAGCAGCAAGATTTGACATTGCTGTGTAACAGTGTCGGTGAGGTCAGCATGGTGTGCCCATAGGCTTTGGCAGTTGAGTGAGATAACTGAGTTCCTATTGTGGATGAATTCGAGCAAGATGTCCCGTCTTGTTGATGTGAAAACATCTTTGGCAACACGTACTAAATTTCAGACTGAAGTAAAACCAATTTATCATGAAAATTTGAAATGGAAATGGCACAAATTGTATAACTTCCTAAACGACGCTAATGCAGGCACTAACGTTGGTTTGGTAGAGTAAGTGGCGGGCATGCACATAAAATGCTGCATCGTTCGTCGGACTGAAGTAAAACCAGTTGGTAATGAAAATGCAATACAATTTAGAAAGTAGCAGGCACAAGCTTATGCTGACGCTCTACTTCCTAAATGATGCTAAAACTCAGTCACTAACATTGGTTTGGTAGAGTACGTAGCGGGGTTGAGCATAAAAGTTACATCATTCTTAACTTTGGTTCTAACTGTTTGATTTTAAAACGGTTCTGATTTTCATTGAAGATGTCTTCACATACATGTGCAGCTTTTTTTTTTTTTTTTTTCTTTCCCCTTAAGCTTTGTCTCAGTGGGGAGACATCAGCAGTTTTCTGCTATGCTACAACTGTAGCCCTTAAGGTCAGAAAACTAAAGAAGAAATAACTTCAACTAATGGCAACTTGATAATTGCATTACATGATTAACTCTTCAAGATAAAATGTTTAACTCTTCTCTTTATCTGGAATGTTCTCTGTTGTAAAACAAAATAGCAGATTGGTAACTTGCAACTGCTTATGTGAAAGGCACATATGGAAATTTAGTTAAATTTAAATTAAAAAATAAACCCTTCTCTCCAATTGAATTTTGAGTAAAACACTTTGATTGTTGATGCTAAGTAATTACAAAAATAGGTATAATTAACTCAGGTCCTGAAAAATTGACACTTCAAGTCACTCTGGGATTCTTGAAGTCTAGAAAGCTCAGGAAATGCTTCCATTCCCCAGCTTGACACACAGTACTAATGCCGCCCGGGCTAGCCAGGTGGATTAAGCACCTGCCTGGCAACCCAAAGGTCGCGGGTTCGAATCCTGCCTCGGGCTTGGATCAGAGTAGAAAATGCAAAAACCTTGGGAGGTGCAATACGGCCACAGAAGTCGTTGCGCCAACAACTAACAAGAAGAAAAAAAAAAAAAAAAAAAACCCAGTACTAATGTAATACTGTTGTAACATTATAATGATGCAATACTAATGTAAAATAAGAACCCGTGTATAAAGAATTTTTTGTAATATTTATGTGGAGAATGGTACTTATTTTTAAATTTTATTCTCTTTATAATAAAGCCTGAATTCAGTTGTAATTCAGATTTTTTTCAGTCTGAATAAAGGTATACTGAAAGTATATTTTATCATTGCATAAAGAATATATTTTTCAAGTTTAATACACCTGGGTTCTGAATGCTAATTAATGCTGAATAGTAATAATCTGCAGTGTTAAATAATTTTTTCTCAAAAAGATCATTTAAAAAGATTCTCTCTCTCTCTCTCTCTCTCTCTCTGTGTGTGTGTGTGTGTGTGTGTGTGTGTGTTGCAAAATCAGAGCTTGGTAGTATTGATCTGACCACCGGTAATCCAGTTCCACCGCTAATTCAGACATAATTTCCACAAATGTAATTTCAAATTTCCCGGGTCGGCGCAACGACCTGCCGCTACTGCTTTGGTGTGGTTGATTGCAGCATCAGCTGTTGGCGCGAACTTATAAACACTGGTAAGCCATTCCCACTTGTTTTTCTGCATTTATTATTATTATAACCTGCTCACATTTAGCCCCAGCCATGATTCCAGTGCATAAAGGAGTGCCTCTCGTGGTGTAAAGTGCAAACACCATACATTGTCCTTGACAGATAAAGTAGAACTTCTGAAAAAGTCTACAGTGGTGTGTCTGTGAGAAGTTTAACTCTGCATAATTGTAAATTCCAGCAATTTCTCTCAGTTTCTCTTATTTCAGTAATTTTCTTTAAGCCATTCCTTTTTAGATTTTTTTTTTTTTTTACAACACACTTGTACAAACCTGCAGAAAAACACAACACAATATGATGGATAATACAGTGCTCTAACGAACTTGTTTTCACAAAATCTCTAACAATACTTACAAACTTATTGCGACGTTCGAGAGTTTATTTTATTGCAGCGCTTGCCACGCATGCAATAAACTAATCACAAACGACCTTCATATGTATGCCGTAGTAGCATCACACGTATGTGGCCGGCATGGCTTCTCAAGAAATAAAGTAACCTACCGGACCATGTTGGCCACATATATGCAACATAAAAAAAATTTTTTTTTTTTTTTATATTTTAAGTGAAAAAACAACACTGACATTGCAATATTTATTTTAGAATTACTAATAAAATTATTTGCCAAATATTTTTTTGGACCCTGGGGAATTTTTTAGCTAGGCAGTCAACGTGTTAAAGGTAGAATGAGGTTGTTAGCCGTTGGGTAAACTATGTGCTAAAATAACCACCAGTGATCCGGCAAACTCATTAATCCAGCACCCCACAGGTCCCAACACTGCCAGATTAGTGATGGTCGACCTGTATTGCTATCAATTAATTGATTTTGCTGCTATCTGAAATTTAGAAGGTGATCTGCAAGATTACTTCCCATGATCCTTGTCACGATCTGCTCTTCCAACTCCATTTTTCTTTGTTATGAAACGGAAACATCATTTCCGCGTCACAAAATTGTGACAATTTGACCATCCAAAATTTGGTAGGTGCCGCCAAAGACACGTACGCATCAAAAACAAATTTAATGAAACAAAAATTAGTATGTACTTGTGACCAATTTATGCATTCATTCCGTAAATTATATCACAATTCTATCAATATATCTCTTTACAATTCCACATTAGCTTATGCATATTACTCTCTCTGTTGAACCATATTTCATCAATATTCATGTATTGTATATAAAAGAAATGTTTCCTGACAATCCTAATACCATAACTCCTATGCAGATTTTCTTACTGGCTCTCTCACTCAGAATCTGTGCTACCTTAAATTCTCGCATACGAGGTGCTAACCAATTGTTACAGAAATTTGAATGTTGTGCAGGAACTACGTCTAGTACAGACTTGATTTATCCCTCCTGGCCAGACTGTCAATGCAAAGTTCTACTGTGACTTCCTCAGGCAGTTAGCAGAAGCAGTCAGGAGGAAATGTCCAGAGAAGTGGGGCACAGAGAACTTGGTCTTTCATTATGACAACACCTCGCTGTGGTGCAGTTTTTGGCATCCAACAACATGACAATCGTCACCACTCCCCTATTAGCCAGACTTAGCCCCCTGCGATTTCTTCCTCTTCCCAAGAATGAAAATCAAACTGAAGATTTGACAGTGTAGAGGATATCCAAACCGAATCGCAGGCAGTGCTGAACACCGTGACGGAGGACTTTCAGAATGCATTCAAATCATGGGAGAAGCACTGTTTACCCTCTCAAGGGGATTACTTCAAAGGTGACGGTGGTGAATAAGACCCAGTGTGAGTCTAATTTATTTTATAAATACATTTCGGGAACTTTTGGCTAGCATCTCGTATGTAATTATATATATATGCATACATAATAATGGGTATACCTATCATAATGTACTGCTATTATCAGAATTTTACCTTATAGTTATTCAGAAATAATTAATGCTGTATCATAAACAATAATTGACCAGGCTTCTAAGCTTTAACATATAAACAACTATAACTTTATCCTTAAACCTATAGTCACCTTTTTCAACCTTTCATTTGTAATTCTTAATGAAACTTATGCATGTAAAACTTTAATGATACAGTTGCATGTATCATTTGTGAATGTAACTTCAACGTCCTCCTGCTCCAGTGTTCTTAATGTCTTGTCAACGCACTTACTTTTAGCTTTTATCCTTGCTTGAGACAGCTACGTTTTCCACTTGAGTTTGCTGGACTCTGTTATAGGCTCTAAACCTCTTTATAGGCTCCCTAAATTTGACCATTTGACATAAGATAGTCTTTCTTTACTCCAAAGGCATTCATATCTTTTGAGCTGGATTATTTTATTAGTATTAACCATGTAGTGCAAGGAAGCCACAGGCTTTTGCTGCACTGACCAAAAGAAAAAGTAAAAATTAGATAAGAAAATACAGTTGTGCACTTTCCTCCTCACATAGGTAACTATCCAGTTGACTTTTGAATTTCTTCAAACTTTCCCCCAACTACCTGTGGAGGCAATTTGTTCCAGTAATCAACACTTGCTGGCTAAAAGAAAACTTCCTACAGTCTAGTCTAGTCTAAACCTCTATTAATCACATTACACCACACCAGTTCTGTGCTGGCAGGTATAACTTCTGGCTCAGGAAAAGTTCTTTTATGCTTGGGCTGTTTTTGATGAGAAGCAGGTCCTCATCACACCGTTTATATCTTTCCTGTCTTCCCTAAATACATTATACATACTACGGTGGAACTCATCTCTACTTTCTGGGTGGCACCACATTTCTGTTTATCCCTACAATATCAGCATTGTAGTCCTAAGCAGGAGTTTAAATTTGACCATCTTATTGTCAACTTTCCGTACATTATTGTAGGCACAGTTAAAACTAATTATTCTTCTATAGTTTACTACCTTGATTCATCCCTCAAAGTTATTTAGGCTTGTTTCCTCAGCTTTATCTTCCACTCTTTTGGAATATTACACCCACAGAACATCTTGCCAACATCAGCTGTTTTGGTAACAAACAAAAATTCTTGATGTGTGCAAGCATTACTTTGACCCATCTCATCAGATAAACGTGTGCTTGTATTACCCTTCTCCTCCCCACCAACTAGCAGTTTCCCTGAACCCTTAAGGTATCCTTAATGATACTGGCAAAAACCCTTGCACCACCTTTGTTCACGTGCAGGCCATGCTGCTAAAAGACCCTCCCCGTCCCCAAAGCCTTGCAGATTCCCACAAGTCTTGAGTTAAACTACAAGGCTCTCAGCTTAAAATCCTTCCTAGTGTGTCTAGACAGAATTGCAAATACCATACACATTCTGACTCGTATCATTATTTCATCATGGTCGTATATCTCCACATGAGTAATAATGCTCTCTTTATAAAATATAACAAACTGTTGGTAACATTGTCAGTTGTTGCCCCTAGCAGACACCCTGATTGTAGTCCAGCTATCTTTATTACTAAACTATTACCTGTTTCTCTGACAATAGTCTCCCAATGAAACTAAATCTCCTTCGGCCCGAATAGTATGCACTTCACTGTTCTGTTCTGGTACCCGAATCACTAGTGCACACTTCGCAGTTCACGAGATACTCAAGTTCCTGATTTTCTCTCTACTGCTAACTTTGTAATTACTTCTGAAACTTATTATACATGCTGTCGGTACTTGGATTAATCAAGGCAGGATTGAATCCTAATATAAAGAGTGCAGTGTCCTACTTGAATTAATCTTCGGAATTGCATTATATAATTTTGTCTTGGATGCTTGATCAAAACCAGCTATTAAATAAATAAATTTTCTGTTTATACTCCGGGACAACCAAACAGTTAAAGGAGTTCACAATTACAAGAAACAGCACCATATTCAGCAGTCACAGGCTTGAACCACGGTCACTTAAGGCACGTGTACTTATGCACCCGTGTGCCTGACCACTAGGCTACGTCGGCCTTTCTTGGACTGCCACACTAAAATTTGGGATCCTAGAGGGTCTACAAATCTGCCAATTTTTTTTTCTTTGGTTTTAGATATTTAGATTTGCAGGATTCCACAGCCAAACAAAAAAAAAAAAAAGGTCAAAAAGGCACTATTCTCAAACCCTTTCCCATCACTTTCATTTAAATAGATTTCTTTTCACTTAAAAGCAATTTCGCTAAAATGAACTACTAAAAATCTGTACATATTATAATAATAATAAGATTCTTTATTAGCATAAATCGTATACAATAGTTAATCCTTAAACAGAAAGCCAGAGGAATCTTACATTACGTTTATAAAAGTGATTTTTTTATTAGAAAAAAAAATTAAATAATAACAAAAAAGGACTACAGGTTGAGCATAACATGAAATGACATCAGCCAACTAAGATTGGCCAAGATGCCAGCGCGATATGTATTGTCAATAGACCACAGGTTGATGTTGAGCAAGTTGAGTGTGTCCAGAGTTGCATTTGGGAAATGTCGCTTGAAATTCTGTAATCTCTGGAGTCTTGAGCACAAAGGGGGGGGTACTGTGGAGATGGCTGCCTGGCAACTGCCAGCCAACCGTATTCCAGATGTTGATGTGATCAAGCTTAGCTGAGCACAGATGAAAGAATGCCTTTATTTTTAGCACATGGGCTCTATGGACTGTGGGCATGTATTGCAGGGTGGAGCAGAGTGCAGACTTAGATGTCGTGTAGATCTGGTGCGACCACAAGTTGGCCCACTTTGGCACCCAGAATTTGAGGACCCATAGTTCACTAAAAAGGCCTCTATGGTCAGGAAATCTATCCATAATTTATGCTGCCAACTCTGACCAATTATAACTTTATAAAAATAAGTGAAATAAAATTACAAATAAAATAAAATAAATAAGAAATCGACTGTAAAGTATAGATTAAAATCGTTAAACCTGTACTACTATGAAACTGAATCTTTCGGCAGAATCTGCTGCCTTCCTCAACATAAGTAGTGCTGCATCAACAATTCATTATAAAGCACTAAGCCTTCCCAGCAGACCCAGGATGTACTATAGTACCTGCGCATACTCCATTCCCCATAGTTTCCTGAGGCTGGTAGGTGGTGCCACAGACCAAACTTCCACTGCATAGGAGAGCACACTACAGAAGTAAGTTGCAAGGTATTTCCTGATTATTTGCTTATTTTGCATTTTGCACAGATG
The DNA here is from genome assembly GCF_048544385.1 of Mastigoproctus giganteus. Taxonomy (NCBI): domain Eukaryota; kingdom Metazoa; phylum Arthropoda; class Arachnida; order Uropygi; family Thelyphonidae; genus Mastigoproctus; species Mastigoproctus giganteus. The sequence continues at coordinate 37,142,754 of NC_143575.1, forward strand.
TATTTTCATTCCCCACAAGGCTCTCGGAGCTTTGGAATACTGAGTTTGAATTTGTTGTTTATAGGCGAGGTTGGTATTAAGAATTACTCCTAGGAATATGACACTATCTGTGCCACAGATAGTGTCATATTCCTAGGAAGTCGGAACATTTCCTGCCAATTCCAAACGTAGAGAAGATGCAGTATCAGCAGAAGTGATCTAACTTGGAGTAAAGATGAGGTAGTTTGACTTCTGTATTAACTGACAGGCCAAAAAATTTGGCATACTTACAGAATGTATTTAGGTAGCTGTTTACAGATTCAGAGATTTGTCTTGCTTGTGCATCACCAACACAGCATTTGCATGGCAAGTAACATACAATATCATCAGCATATGATAGGAATGCTGGAATTTGATCCATTAGTGAAACGAATATTGCTGCAAATAGCAAGGCTGAGAGAGAACCACCTTGTGGGATCCTACCCGCATGCTTTTACAGACTGTAATGCCATTGCCTGTGAAGTGAAGCATTCTCCTAGATAGCAGATTATTGAGGATCTTGAGCATATTTCCGGATATCCCGTAGAATCTTTTAAGTAAGGCAAGAAGGGGCGTGATTTGGACTGAGTTAAAAACAAATTTCATGTCCAGAAAAATGGTGTTGAAGATCTTCGTTGTCATTCCAGGCGGGAAGTATTTTCTGTGATAAGGACTGTAGGCAGGTTATAGTAGATTTGTTAGGCATGACATAATGGCTATGTTTGGGCCTATGCACAAAGATTGCGAGTGCTACATCGTTATAGGTGCACTTCTTGGGGCATTTCAGGAAAGGAGAGGCAATTGTGTTAGCCGGTGTTTTCGCATGAGGCTTCTTTGGAACTGCCGCGACTCTGTACAACAACCAGCTTGAAGGCACCCATGCATATTTGAGTACTTTGTTATAGAGTTGAGTGAGCGCTTTGCTGATGAAATAAGAAGCAATTTTTAGACTAAAAAGAGGTATTGCGTCAATTCCCGTGGTGGACTTGTCAGGTAGTGAATTTATTATTTTTATTAGCTGTTCTTCAGAAATTTCTGTATTACAAGTAGGTGGAGAAACGTTAAGCGCTTTGTTCCAAGGATATGCTTCAAACACGCAGTGATCTCGCTTAAAATGCAGCATGTGCTCACACCATTCCTAGATATCTAAAGACAGAGGGGTGCAAGTATGACTTGTGGACCTCACGTTTTTCCCTGGATAGCCGGCCATTCATGAAATTGTCAATAGCTGATTGTTTACTCTTCTGGAAATCCATCCTTGCTTTGGAAAATTTGACATATGAGTCTTGTGAAGATGACTTCTTGTAGGAGGCATGGGCTGCCTGTTTTTCCTTCAAGGCCTTAGTCAGGAGGTCATTCCACCATGGCTTTGAAGGACTGAGGATGCATATTTTGGACATTGCAGACCTTGCAATGAATTCCATCCATCTCGAAAGCCACTAGGCAGCCTCATTGATGTTAAGCTCAGCCAGTATGTTCTATGGATAAAGTTGGAAAAGGGTAGTAACTTTTCTAATATTGATGTATTTTGGATTGTATACTCTCCTGGCAGTGTTTGTAGTTTGTACTTGCGTACGTTCATCCTTAGGTGCCTGCAATGATATCATGGCAGTGATCAGACATGAGGAAGTTCTCAGTTATGGTCGGGGGTTTCCCTTACTGAACAGTTTGAGAAGGTGTGCTGCAGGGTGGCATTGCCATGTGAGGGAGGAACATGTTCAATGACAGTGTATCTAGGAGCTTCCTTGTGGCTGGCATTATTATTATTCATACAGTTAATGCTGAAAAATTACATTCACATTAAAACTCTGAAGGAATATTTCATTTAATATCAACACCATTTTTTAAATGCCACAAGCAATTTTCACTTCAGTTTTGAACTTTATTTTCTTACCTCTTCCTGTGTTTCACTGGCACAAGCAGGTGGAAGCTGCAGGGAACAGATCTGGTTGTAAGGAGTCTGGGGAAAAATATCTTGTCCCAATTTAATCAGTATTAGATCAGTCATATGTGGATACATATTGTAGTGAAGCAAACAAATGTCGACATCTTGCCTTTTGTTACTCTTCTAAAGATGAGTAACATTTGCTTTTAAACAAATGACTTGGTTACTTCTTTCTTAGAGCTGGTTTCAGAGTAAGTAATCAGTGTTAAATATATGGCCTTTTAGGAAATTGACATGATTAACACATTTTGTATTCCAAAACAAGATGGCCAGTACCTTGTTGCTGTGAGGCTGTGCTTTTGAATCTTTCATTTGGAGATGACTATGCATTCCAAGTTTTGTACCGGAGTGTGTTTTTCTAGGCGCCATCTTCCATGGCAGTTTGGTCAGCACACCACATCAGTCTCCAACTCCTGTGGAGAAGTCTGGATTCAATTCCTATCAGGAGCTGAAGGAATTTCTAGTATTCTTCAATTAAGGCTGTAATTAGCCAATCTCAGACTGAGAGAGTTGAGGTTTTCGGTCTACACAGCATGCAGATCAGCCTGCTAACACACTAATACAGATAAAATAAATAATACACGTATGAATGAAAAGCTTTGGTACCATTAAAGATTTTTGCTTAGGTGTAAAGTGATGAGTAACATGTCTCATCAGTGACAGTAGTACAGTGGGGGGGGGAATCCTCTTTTCCTTTGAAATTTCTCATTTAGAAGTAGTATATTGTTCTTGCAGCTATTTATATAATCATTTGCTAAATTTACTGAATCCTTGGTTGTTACAGATCACGGTGTCAGTAAATTGAGTTTCACACTTGTATGAATTCATCAGCTTCTGACTGGTGTTGCTGAAATTGCTTTTTTTTTTTTTTTTCTTCATATATATTTGTAACTCTCCTTGAATAATTTGCGGCATTCAGATGTCAAAAGCTGACAGATAAGATAACCCATACTCTACTTGAAGCCTCTGAATTTTTGAGGCCTTTTATCAAATGAAACTTATGCTCCACTTATTTTATACTGATGTGGGTGTTAAACTACTATGGTTACAAACCAAACAATTGATGTTTTTTAATGAACTCTCACTTATATGATTTCTTTAACAAAAAAAAAAAAAGAAAAAAAACTAGATCAAATTTGAATTCTCCCTCATAATTTGATATATTGCAGGTTATTATGGCTACAAATCGAATTGATATCCTTGATCCAGCTTTGTTAAGACCTGGGCGAATTGACAGGAAAATAGAGTTTCCTCCACCAAACGAAGAGGTAAACTCTCCCTTTGAAGCTTTTATATGTTATGTATTTAAGCATGTATGAATATTATCTGAATGACTGTACATGAAATTATTCTTATTATTTAGATGCTATAACATCACTTGTTATTGCTATCTTATAACAACTACATGAACACTTAACTTACATAAAACATTTTGTAGGTTTGTAGCATTCTGTATAACCTAAATAACATTGTATGATAATGTCATTTCAAATTTATCACAGTATTTTATAAAAAATATTTTTCTTAAACATACGGTATAATCTGAAAGGTCATTACCTACATTGATGTATAGATGGTGACTTTTTTAATGTGAACAAACTGTTCGTTCCCCCCTTTCCCCAAACCTGAGAAACAAGCATGCGTGTACATAAGTCATCAGAAATGACCTGAATAAAATTCAGGATAAATATTGTATGTTATCGTCTTTATTTGTTATTATTATTTTTTTAAATTATCTATGTGAAGCTCCATCTGTCTTCATCTAGATTTTGTGTTCAAGTTAACAGCGAGTACTTTGAGGTACTTTTAATGGGCTACTCTGTTTTCTTGGTCTCTGTTCAGTTCCTTGCCCAATTTAAAGTAATATTGTTTTAAAATTCCACTTTGATAATTTAATATAAAAATTATATAGCCTATTAAATAAATTGTTAGAATGGGTGACTGTTGTGTGTATTTTGTGGCTAGCAGAATTTTAAATATCATAAGTAATGCTCTGCTTGTAATACTTGAAGTACTACTTTTAAATGAATAACATAAACCGAAAGATTATTCAGTTATTTGTTTTTACAGTGTTGAGCCCACCTGTTTCAAGACTTTAATGTGCTCTTATCAGTTAGTTGTCTCAGTTTGTAAATAATGAAACAGGTATATGTGAAACATGGCAGTTTCACACTACAATCCGATCGATCGAAGCAGTAACAACAGACGTGCAAGCATTCGGGCGTTCACTCAAACAGTGCATCAATGAAACAGCAGAAACCCTGCTAGGACATCAGGCGTCGAAAAAGAAACAACGGTGGATGACCCAGCACATACTAGACCTAATGGATGAACGGAGAATATTCAAAAGCAACAACAACCGGGAAAAATACAAAGAAATACAACAAAAGATCAAACAGGAAATCCGGAAGGCAAAGGAAAAATGGATGGAAGATCAGTGTGCAGAAATCGAAGACCTAATCAAGAAAAATGACAACTATAACCTGCACAAGAAGCTTAAAGAAGCTGGAAACATCTACAAACCGGCTCCTATCCCAAGTTTATATACGGACAACAATCAACCTATACTAAGCAAACAAGCCAAACTCGACACCTGGAAGAGCTATATATACAATCTGTTCAGCACCAACAGAAAACCGGCAGAAACGCAACAACGAACACAGGAAGACAATCTCCACATATTAACATCTGAAGTGGAACATGCCATCCGAATAACAAAGCCAGGCAAGGCCTGTGGACCTGATCAGATTCATGTGGAACTGCTGAAACAACTAGACTACAGCAACATCCAACAACTAACGAAATGGTTCAATCAAATCTACAACAACAACGACATTCCATCCGAATGGCTCCAGTCCATCTTTGTGGCCCTACCAAAAAAGGCTACCAGCCGGAAGTGCGAAGACTTCAGGCTGATCAGTCTAATGAGCCAGGTGCTAAAAGTCTTCCTCAAGGTGATTCAGCAAAGGATAAGATGTAAGTGCGAAAGTGCACTAGGAAACACAGTTCGGGTTCTGCAGGGGACTAGGCACCAGAGAAGCAATTTTCTGTTTACAAATATTGCTACAAAGGTGCTATGAACATCAAAAAGACGTGTATATATGTTTTATTGACTACGAGAAAGCCTTCGATTCAGTAGACCACGACCGCCTAATTGACCGACTGAGAAAACTTGGGCCTGAAAACAATGATATCAACTTTATTACAACTCTCTATTGGAATCAAACAGCCCGGCTTCGCTATGACAACGATCTGACAGACCCAATTCCAATAAAAAAAGGCGTCCGGCAAGGCTGTCCATTATCTCCCATTCTTTTTAACATCTATTCGGAAATGATCTTCGACCAAACACTGGCTGACAAGAACATCGGCATAAAAGTTAACGGACACTACATCAATAACTTAAGATATGCCGATGACACAGCACTAATAGCGGATTCAGAACAAGATTTACAGACCATCTTGAACGAAGTGGACATAGAAAGCCAAACATGGGGGCTACGAATCAACAAAAAGAAAACAAAGGTGATGAAGGTCAGCAGGACTTCTAGCAAAATCACGATCAAACTAAACAACGAAAATTTAGAACAAATACACCGCTTCGAGTATCTCGGAGTACTCATTGATGACCAGCTGAACCATGAGGCCGAAATCAAAAGCAGAATTGAACAAGCCAGGCAGGCATTCACCAAATGGAGAACCCTCCTCACCGACAGAAGCTTGAACATCATGCTCAAATTACGCACATTGAAATGCTACATCTGGCCAATACTGCTCTACGGTGTAGAAACCTGGACTCTAACATCAGCCACTACAAAAAAGCTCCAGGCCTTCGAAATGTGGCTCTACCGAAGAATGCTGAAAATTCCGTGGACAGCCAAGATAACCAACGCACAGGTCCTGCAGGACATGCACACGGAACGGGACCTGCTCAAAACCATCATCAGCAGGAAATGCAAATACCTAGGTCACATCGCTAGGAACCAACAAAAATATCACCTACTACCACTCATTCTGGAGGGAAAGATCGAGGGCAAGAAACGCCCAGGCAGACCAAAAATGGCATGGCTAGATAACATCAACACCTGGCTTCCCATGACAACAGCACAAATTCTACACGCAGCGCTAGACAGAGAACAATATCAAAACAAAGTCGCAAACGCCATTCGGCAGCATTAAAGAAGAAGAAGATGGCAGTTTTATATTAAATGCTATGCTATAAAGAAAGCAAACCTTAATAATTTAATATAAGAAAAGTTATGGCCTGTGAAATGAAATAGCAATATTTGAGGGCTTATGTATTTTGAGAAGAATTTAAGCTACCATGATTAACACAATGGTTTTAATACTAGAGATAAAACAACCTTCTTTAACCATGTTACCTTTAAGAGGCACTAATTTTATACACATAACATCACTGAAAGGTTATTCTGTTATTTGTTTAAAATGTGACACTTCTATAACAGGCTGTTATAGCAGTCTTCTTTTCCACATTTAGTACAACAAAAGTTGTGCAGGGGTGGGGGGGAGCTTAAACTTTATTTCTTATTATTAAGTATGAAGTAAAACCTGAATAATCTGTAATTTTGAAAATTCCAGTCCTTTTTGTTGAATATTTCTGAGGCTAGTTGACCATACAAGGCCAGAGGAGGAGTTGGCTGCCAGACTTAAAAAGAAAATGG